>NW_011888857.1:5772832-5782217 GCF_000151845.1 Pteropus vampyrus
AGTGCAGATCAATTGTGGAGCAGGCCTGTGAATCAGCAGCACACAATGATCCCTCAAAATCAGATTCTAAATCAGATTTTTAAAAAAAGCATTTAAGGCTGAGAAAATATTTCTTAAAGAAACAAGTGGGAAAAAGTAGATATGTAAAAAGTACACAAGACTCTCTCCTGCTATAGATATTTATGTTAAAATATGTAATTATATATTTGTATGTTAAATATAATATAATTTTTGTATTTTACACATATGTATATACCTACATATAAGTACACATATATACAGTATGTTTATAAGCATATGTACACATACATATATGAGTATATATACCAATGTTTGTGTACACATATTACTACGTATCATTGCACACGTATACATATACATATTTATATATATATGAGTATATGTAGCTATGTATTATGATAGCAGGGATTTTAATTTGAAAATTTTAACCAAAAAACTTAAAAAACAGAACGTAAATATCAGACAAATGTTAGTACCAGATGCCACCAGAATCATTCAGGGGCAGCACAATTCTTGCTTTAAATTATTTGTGTTGGGATCGAAGACAACAATGACAAACATCAGTTTTATTCTAAACAGTCTTCGCTAACAAAAACAAAGTTATCTAGAAAATGTTTCAAATTTAGCATTAATTTGTAATTAATTTGTTTTACTGAAGATAACATCCATTGTACAGTATGCCTAATCTCTATTTCTACTGCATAAGATCAACTAGAGAGGAAAAACTGTGTGTGGGTGACACCAGAAGACAGAATGGCTTGCTTGGAGCTACCCCTAATGCTCAATATTAATAGCAAGTCCCCCTCAGACCCAGCCCTTGGGAACAGCTATGTTACTTTGATTTGGCATTGGTATCAAATACAAGTTGAAGATTTATCCTGAAGAGCTTTAGAAACAAGATTTTTAAAATTCTTCATAGGATAAAATATAGGCTGATTTAAATTTCATGTGACTTTTTTGTTAGTTCTTTATACTCTTCTTAAAAAGCACAGAGTTGTCACAAAAATTCTAATGAGATCAGAGTACATGGTTTGTTAACTGTTTAGGCTTTTGCAATTTTTATGTTGCCAAATCTGTTTATTTTTCCTTTATGAAGCTGGCATCTCTTTTTGAAATACCCTCTTTGCCTCAAGACTACACCTGTGTATACATTATTTCCTAAGAACGTTTGAATTTGGGATATTTGATTGTTATGTGTTTGCATGGTTTATATAAATAAGATAGTTAATTCTAAATACATGTACTATAATCATTTTATTGCAGTTAATTCTCATTCATTACTCTCAGGCACAAAGACTAGTTCAATCTCCCTTTCCTGTCACATCTCATTTTTAAATTTTATGTTTTATACATTTGAATTTAGTATTTAGATTATCTTCATATTTTTAGAAAGATGTATAACTTGGAATCTCTAGTTGTAGGTAGTGATTTTTGGTTTGTTTGTTTTCTTCTTGTCCAGCACCCATTTCTTCTCTCTCTTCTAAGAGCATCTTCAGCACACTGATTTTCTTCTAAGTATCTACATTCCCCTTCTTAATCCATTAGGTTTGCATTAGGTTATATTGCTTCTTTCAATGTCTCCATCCATCAGAAATAAATCTGTTATAGTCCACACAATCAGAATCTTTCACTTAGAAATTTGAATTTTCAAGTGAAATTGATTGAAAACTGAGGAGTCATTTCAATTCCACTCGTTGCACCTTGAAGATGCTCTCATTAATTAATTATGCCTATATTTCTGAATCTGCTTCAATATATTCTCTGATACCAGAATATTTAGTTTCTCTTTTGACTGCTGGTTTGCCCTCATTTCATTTTCTTCCAAGAAATCCACCTCTTTTTTTCAGATAAATTAGTCTTTTTCATTTGTTTGTATCCAAATAATTCTCATAGGTATGTAAGGCATGTAGGCTCTTTGTGGATTGGTAATCATGTCTTTAGTTCTTATTGTAATTTTTTTGTACAGTGTGTCTGAGATCCCTATTTATTCCTTAACAACTGTTTACAATGTCTTGCTCAGTAATAGAAATATGATTAAGTTCTAGTTAATAGAATGCAAGTATCACTAATACATGAAACTATAGAGAAATGTCCTTAAAGGGAAGGTATTATCTGGCTGATTCTCATTCCTTTCCCTCCTCCACCACCACCCAATTTTATAAGTTGAAGTCCTTATCCCTAGTATCTCAGAAAATAGGCATATTTAAAGATAAGGTCTATAAAGAGGTAATTAAGATAAAATGAGGTGGTTAGTGTGGGCCCTAATCCACTATGACTAGGGTCATAAGAGGAGATTAGGACACAGATACAGAGGAAGGAAAAAAAAAAAAAACTCTGAAGGCAAAGGAAGAAGACAATCATCAACAAGTCAAGGAGAGAGGTCTCAGAATGAAATCAACCCTGCCAATACCTTGATCTTGGGTTTCTATGCTCGACAACTTTGAGAAAA
Organism: Pteropus vampyrus; assembly: GCF_000151845.1. NCBI lineage: Eukaryota > Metazoa > Chordata > Mammalia > Chiroptera > Pteropodidae > Pteropus > Pteropus vampyrus. The sequence goes on from NW_011888857.1 coordinate 5,775,303, forward strand.
TAAATTTCTGTTATTTAAGCAACACAGTCTGTGGTACTTTGTTATGGCAGCCCTGCCACACTAACACAAAAGGGGTGTATTCTTCTTTGTGACTTTCTCATTCCTATTTGCTAAAAAGTAAAAGCAATGGCTAAAGCTTGTACAGACCTCTTGAATCAAAAAGTAGTAGCTACATATATAGGATCCACAAAGAAGCCTAACAGTAAATTCACCATAACTGATCTATGTTTCTCTGTAACTTTTTTTCATAATAGTGAAATAAAAGTATATATTATTGGAGATACTGTTATTTTATTTTTCTACCCATTATTAACAAATCTTAATATTTGAATTCTCCCCAAATTCAACACAGTACTACTCCGCAAAGCTTGTACACCGTCAAATGTTTTCAAACTACCTTACTGTTTCCAGGGAATATTGTGGGAAGTTACAATGCTAATTATGACAGTAGGAAAGAAGTGTTGAGTTGAGGCAGTCACAAGCAAGGTAAGTGACAGTCTCTTACATGATTAATTTATGATGAAAGTAAATGGTCCCACGTGCTGATCTGAGAGCATTTTCCTATGCACAACTGTACTGGACCGTGGAGGAAATGACAGACTCTCATCTTGAGTTTCCTCAGAGCATGACCAATGGAGAGAAAATGTCAAACCGCAGAATCTTGTACATATTTCCACCAAACCAGAAGCTCAAATTAACAATGTACTCTGTGGAAAAAGAGCATTTATTTATCCAAATTTAGAAATCAGAGTTAAGCAGTTCTAAGCTCATCTGTTTAAATGTCAACCTATTAGCAACATAGATTCAACTGATAATTTTCTTCATTTTATCCTTATGAATATACAATCACAAGTGAACAAAGTTGGTTAGTTACTGCAAAGGCAATAAATGGAGGGCAGTGGCAACAGGAGACAGAATGAGAACTAGGAGCTCGCGTTAGTCAGTTTCTGATTTGTGGCAATTCATATACGCATTTCAGGCTCAGTTTTCTTAACTCTAATGCAATGTCTACAGCCCCTTCCAGCTCTGGAAACTGATTTTAATATCTATACCAGGGATGAGTCCTACAAAAGTGAACTGAGATGCAAATCACATCACTGATCACAGAGTTCTTGGGAGAAGAAACAAAAATACATAGTTCTCAGCTGACGTCCTGTTTTTCTATCATTTCACAGACTTTATCATGCCTAGAAATAACAACGTTAAGTACTTAGATGGAGAAAGTTTAGGATTTATAGATACACGTGAAGAAATATAAATACAGCAAACAAAGCCTCCCATCGAGTGATTCAATCTGACTTAGAAATACAGACATACTGCTCCCTCGCATACTAGCTTATTGACAAGCTATGTGAGAGTAATGGGAAAGAAATCATTGAATATCATTGATTTTAGAAGCATCGCTGATTTCTAGGCTAGAGAAAATTAAAAACAAGTAATTATCAAATAACCTGAGATGTAATGCAGACACTATTTTACAAACAATGCAAATAGCTAACTATATTGTTACGGGTGATTATACTATTGATCTGCCTTTCCTGCTTGCATATGCCTTAGATGCAACTTCCCAAAAGTTATGTCCTGGTTTTAGATAGTCTTTCAGCACTTAACTGTGATATAGTCTTTAAAATAAAATGTTCTCTTTCTTTCTTTTTGGGATTGCTGGCGATCTCTCTGCATTTCCATTTACTGTTCTTCATCAAAACAAAAGACTCAAGTATCATATTAATATTTGATAAGAAAACTAAGAAATATGGTTTTCCCAATGAACAAACTAGAAAATTGCCATTTTTATGCTCCTATTTTCGAAGTCTTTTGTTTCAGCATAATTGGGACTCATAATCCAGGAGGGATTTAAGATCTTATCTTTGCAGTGAGATTACTGGCAGACACACAAGGAATGTAAAAAAGTAGCTTCTGTTCAACTTGAGAAATGCCATCATCTCTGCAAAATAATGCCCCTGGAACATTATGCACATACGGTTTTCTCATAAAATTATTCTCTCAAAATGAGGGAAAATATCCTCATATTGGAGATATGGGCTAACATGTTTGATATTGATAACATTATTTAACGCATATTCAATGTTTAACATGTTTTGTATTATGTGTATTACCTCAAGTAATTATCACAACAATCTTATGAGATAAGTACTATTATCATCATCGTGCATATACAATAAATGAGAAAAAAAGATGTTGTCCAAGGTTTTACAGTTCATTAGAGGAGAAACCAGGATTTGATCTAAAGTCTTTTGACTCTAGAGTTTGTTCTTTTGACCATTATATTATACTGACTCACTCATATGGAATATTTAATCCTGCTTTTCTTTGTGCCTTTCTAACCTATCTTCATGAAGCTGTAAATGGAGGGATTCAAATATAGTGGCCATTAGTTGGGGCATTTTTAATAGAAACTAGTCCAAGTTAGTTTAAGTATAGCAGAGGAGGTCTCTGAGAAGAAAAATATACAGTTTTACATGGAAGACAGGAAAGAAATAAACATCAGCAAGAAAATGGAGTTAATAACTGAAAAGCAGTGAAGAATATTTCCTTTTCTCTATACTCCACATCTCATGACCAGTTTTAGATCTATTTTCTCACTCCAAGATAAATTCACTTTGCTTCTCTGATCCATAGGCAGATCATGATGTCTCATTGCTCCTGAATTTTCCTTTCACCTTATGAATGATACAACTCTCTCTTGTTCCTAATTCCAATCTTCCAGAAGATAGAATGTCACTGGCTCTAATTAAGTGTACATACTTGGTCCAATCGGTTATAGTCAGGGGAAACTTTATGAAGTAAAAGTGTACCTAGAAAAGGTGATTCCTATAAATCAAGAATTTATAAAATATTTGCAGTCTAGTGGGTATGACTGAATTAGCAGGTACCATTACAAACATATCCTTCTTCAATGCAGAGAGTTATTTCATAGTGGAGAGCAGAATGCTATGTCATATCAATATTATAAAGAAAAATCTAGTTTGTAGTTTTTGACAACATACACCAACTATCCCCTCCTCAAATTTCAGCAACTACAATCAATAATTCATTAAAACTCTGAGACGCATATTGTTTTGGGTATATCACCGGCAATCTAAGAAGTATAAAATTAGGAAGTATGTTGGATTTTACTAATGTCAATTTGGTTAAGATGGAAATCATATTTTCCAGAACCAATACCCTGTATGTTCTCAGGGTAGAGTTGGCCAAAAGTGAAACACTGTGAAATTTTGTAGATGCAAATGAAGTAGCAGTGGTGAGTTTCAGGTTTTCACCATCAGATATGGTGATAGGCAGATGCAGAGGACCTGGAAGGTTATAGCTTAGTCTTTCTCTCCTCTGCTTATATCCTCCTCATCTTCCCAGTTGTTTGCCTCATTTCACCATCAGACACCTGCCTGTACACCCACAGAGGTGACAGCTAACCAGGCAACAACATCCTGTACACCAATCCAAAGGTTCATTTCATAGCCCCATTTCAGTAGTTAAATGTACTTGACCCCTCAGATTTCCTGGTAAACTCCAATGTGTCCATCCAAGCCAGTGCTTAAGGAAGTCTGGTTAATTATTTTCCTTAATCTCCAACTCCCCTTTCCAGAGCTTTTTAAATAGTTCTGTAAGGTCAAATTTCTACAAATAAATCCTTCCTTACATAACCCTCATGGTGATGCTGTAACTCTTGCTTCCCTTGACTAAAACTACTATTAGCACCAGAAGTGATGCCCTAGAAAATAAGACCTTAATGTGAGAAATTTGGAATTGGCTACTTGATTTGATGAGATTAAAAGACATAACGAATTTTGAGGGTGCTAGATCAGGGAGAACATAATACTGGATCAAACTGATATTATTATTAATATGAGTGCACGAATCAGACAGTCTGACTTCAATGTGTTTGCTTAAGCAGCTGGGAGTCACCTTGATTGGTTGCCTGATTATGTGGACTCAAATATAAGTTATGCTTAATGAAGTTGAGATCCCAAAACTTCTTTGTCATACTATAAAGTCTGCCTTCCAATATGACAGCACTAGATACACTTGGTTATTATAATTAATACCACACAACAATATTACAGGTGATCTTCATGTTAAAGAAAAGAAGCAAATAAATGTCATTAAAACTGAATAAATCATGAACATTGAATAAATATTGTAACAATTATGATAGCAATGAAATTATGGCATTAAACAAACAGATTAATACTTCGTATAGCTCTATTACAAAGAGTAAACTACAGTTTTTTAAAAAAGAAGTATATTCAATAACATTGTTCTCAATATAAACAACATAAATTATATATAGTAATAAAATGTATTACTATCTCAGTTTTATATTAAGAAATAAAAATAATTTGGTATAATAATAGGAAAAAACAGAAAATTAAGATTAATTAGAATTAAAGTTCAGTCTCACTTATGTTCTAGCCATATCATAAATGTTCAATAGCCAAATGTAGCTAGTGGCCACCATATTATATAACACAGCTATAGACTATTCCCATCACTGCAGGAAGTTCTATTGGACAGTCCTGCTCTAGAGGAAAGTATCCAAAGGCACACTAAGATTGGAATGCTAGAGTAGATATATTATATGACATCTGCTTACCCAGACTCTAACTTTGTCTCTTCGAGGAGGATAATCCCTTAATCAAGATTTTAAAACATACACTGGCAGGTAGAGAACACCAGTATCCTTAATGAGTTCTACAATGGCTAGTTTCTACAGCCCAGGGGTCACAGTAAGAACTGTCATCAAATAAATTCCTGGGATTTAATGAAGACAAATACCAGAGCTGTAGGAGGAAAGTGGCTTACACTTAACTGCAGAATAAACTGTGTAATCCTTACTATAATGAAAAAGAGCTTTGATTTACCATAATATCCCCAGGACTGAAATAGATGGTCAGCCTATTAAAATTTTACTTGATAGTGCAAAGTCTGGTGAACAAAAGTCCTATTTCAATGGATCAGAGTAGAGACTTCTGGCTCCTCTATCATTTTTCAGGCTTGAATCAGTTTACAAAGCCATAACCTTTAGAAAGAAAAGGAGGATGAATACCCTTGAGGAAGAAGTGCTACGCTTCCGAAAAGGTATTCTATAAATCTTCCTTCTAGTCTTTCTCCAATTAACCTGGATCGTATATCAGGGTGGTTATTCATTAGGGAAGGATAAATAATGAGTTTTCAGGCATTATTGGGTACTGACTTTGAACTAACACTAATTTCTGTAGTCAAAAAGTGGCACTGTAGTCCACTAGTCAGCACGGGTTGTTACAAGAGTCGCATGATTAATGGAGTTGTTTCAGGCCCTCTCGTAGTGGACAGGGTGGGACCGAACCCCATGCTATAGTTATCTTCTCAATCCTGACATGCATAGTTGGAACAGGTATACCCAGCAATTCGCAGAAGCCCACTTTACATGACTTATGGGCTAAGGACTATTATGGTAGAAAAAGACATATGGAAGCCCCGGATTTGCCTTACTTCAAGTACTAAAATAACAAACCAAAAACAATGCCATCCTCCTAGAAAGACTGGGAGATTAGTGTCACCATCACAAACTTGAAATACGCAGGGTTGGTGATTACAATCACGATCTGACTCCACTTGCTTATTTTCCTGTGCCAAAGACAAGTGGATTTTGGAAGAAGAGTGGGTTATTGTAAACTTAATCAGGTGGTGACTTCGATCTCACCTCCTGCCCAGATGTAATTTCTTTGCTGGAACAAATCAACACATCCTGGCACCTGATATTCAAGTATTGATCTGGTGAACGTGTGTGTTATTTTCCTGCCTGCTAGTAAGGACGCCAGAAACAGTTTGCATATAGCTAGCAGATCCAATAACACAGCTTCACTTTCTTACTCCAAAGCTGTAACAATTATGTCATAATCTAACCACAGGGCCATTGATCCCTTCTCTATTCCATATACCATGTGCATCCATTTTATTGATAATGTCAAGCAAACTGCAGTTGATGAGGCAAAGTAATAATAAGACTAGATGCCTTGATGAGACATATGTGTACTGAAGGGAAGAAAATAAATATAGAGAAATTCAATAGCCTTTTACATCAATAAAATTTCCAAATACATATTTATATATATTTCCAAATATATATTTATATATGTAATATATAATGTACTTATATATTACATTATAGATATATTTCTTTTAAGGTGAAGAGCAGCACAATACTTAGTAAACTTCTTTGAATTTTGCAGGGCAATACACCCTTTTTGGGTATGTTCTTCCACCCATTCACTAAGTAACCTAAAAGGTTGCCAGTTCTGAGTAGGACTCAAAGCACGAAAAGTCTCATTAATGGGGTTTGGTTGCTGAGCAAGCTATTCTGCTACATGAGCCACATGGACTCTGGCTATAATGATTTTTTTAATTATTTTTATATGATGATAGTTTTTGAAGTCTATATATTGAATAGGGGTGCTGTATGGAGCTGTTGGTGTGCCCCTATGGGACAATTACAGCACAGGGCTTTAGGATTTTGGAGCAATGTTATTCCTTTCTTTCTATATAACTACACTATGGAACAGCAAAGGTGGAAAGCTTTCCATGGTCCATCAAATTATCTTGTGACTTGAGACCACCCTACCCAGGTAATATCTGATTTACCAAGATATAATGTGGGGCATGCCCAGCAACACTCCACCTAGTGGAAGTGTTATATATGAGAACAAGCTGAAGCAGGTCCTAAATGCATCGGTAACTGGTTCCATTTCTGTGCCGCTGTTCCTGCTATATCATATCCTCTTTTGTAATTGGTTCCTATGGCACCTGTACTTCTTTCCTGTTTTCAGCTGTAGCTATTGCTAGTCTAAGTTGTCAATCACATCTGAATAACTGTGAAAAACACACAAAGCTTGATAGAGAATTACAAAGGAAGCAAAA
>NW_011888857.1:5783787-5789070 GCF_000151845.1 Pteropus vampyrus
ATTCTTTTTAAATAACTATTTTTATTGAGGTAAATACACATCACATAAACCTAACAATACTTGAAAACTATTTTTCTTATTTGCAAGATTAGAATAAAATCATCTACTTTGCTTACTTAAAATATAGATAAAATGTATGGTAAATTCAATGATTTCAATAAATGATCATTTCTATTTTCCGAGAATGTTTTAATTGAAATCACTATATAAACAAATCTAATAAGCCATGTCAAAGTGCGTTAATATTTTTATTCACAAACCAAGAAGATGCTAATGGACACATCAAGAGGAAAATACACAAAGCTGTCACAAATCTCTCTGAAATTCTACTATTTTAAAGAACAAGAACTGGTGAATAAAGAACTTTTTACTTGAATACTAACTTGCTTGAACTACAAACAAACAGAGGTAATAATCGCTTTGAGTCAGGCGGTCATAGGAAGATCATTGACTCAAACACTCTATTTAGACAAATAAGGACACTGAAGCCCAGCCAGGCTGAAGAAATTGCCCAATGTCTCAAAGCTAGTTAGGGATAGAGACAGGATTTGAATAGCAGTCTCAGAGATGCATGTGATGTGACTTCCCCTCCGCCCTCCGCCCCCAACAAATACGGAGAATATACACCAGATCATAACCTATTCAAAACAAAAGCTGTAACAAAATAAGTAGAGGGCTATCAATTAAATACAATAAACACACAAAACAGGAACAAAACAAAAATCAAACTTCTTTACAACGGGGAAATATTGAGTAGGGAATTAGCTACATAGTCTCAATAGTCAATAGTCGTTCGCTCCATGGTGCCACAAAATTGAGATCATTTCTATTCATGAATGTTCTCTACGTGACTAATGTTCTTTATATTGATACATAATAACATGTGTGACTAATGTTCTTTATATAGATACATAATAACATGTGGAGTTTTTTTAAGAAAATTAACTTAATATGCAGATAAGCAAAAATATGCCTCCACTCATTTACTTATGAGACAGAGAGAGAGAGAATTGTGAATTTTACTGAACTATTCTCAATTCCCAAAATATACCTTGTGTTTCTTACCTAAGTACTTGATACAAATTGTCTTCATTACTACTTGTCCTTGTTAGAATGAATGGTCAACAATGGCAGTATTCTTACTTGATTATCACAGGCACTTAAAAGTGACTTCCTCTAGGTAGCTTTCTTCATTCCTAATCTCCAAATAACACCTGAAGTTCAGAAGTTCCTGAGCCTTATCAATTAATCTTGTCTCTTTAAAGCTACAAGATAGCACAACATCCACAACATAGTAGATACAAAAATTTTTTTCTAACTGAAATTATTATATATTTAAGCTGAGCTACATGCTATCAATAAAATAATTTATCTTTAGGGTGAAACTGGATATGAATGATGATAATATTACAACAGCTTTTTTTTTTTTTTTCCCTAATATCTGTGAGAAATAGCACAATTAATTAAACTGCCAAATCAGGTTCACGAGAATCAAAGATCTTCCTCGGTAGCAATATTTATTCTAAGTTCAAAGCTACAACTAATTATGAGGCACAGGTGAAGCAAAGAATGTAGGTGGATATCACATTGTTCACACTTTATTTCTTGGCAAATTAAGACATTCTCTGATGCTTATTTAGCAAAAGATGGCTGAGAGAGAGAGAGAAAGAGAGAATGTGTGTATGGGGGTGGGGTGTGCATGCGCACACACGCATCTCACGTATAAGGGAAACACATTTTGGTCATAATTAATTAAATATGCCCATTATTACTCTGATATTTAAATAATGTGCATACCCCAGATTCCAGGGCTTTGTTTTTATTTTTGTTTGTTTGTCCTTATAGCCATAAGCAATCCTAGATGAAACAGATATAGTTTGCTAAACACATTTCATAGATATGGACCCTTCTGGTAGTAAATACCATTTGTGTCTTTGCCAAGAGATCAGCCAATAGCAATTACAAGTAGAATTGATTAGGTTATTTTTCTTTTTTTGAGTATTTCCCAATAAATGAAGGCCTGCTAGTTCTTTCTTGCCCATTGTGATAAAAACCTTAGAAAGTGTTTATGTCTATGTTACTGCTTTCCTAAGAGCAAATAGTAGAACAAATGAAGACTTCTTTTAAACTTTGCTATAGCATTAAGAAGTTTTTAAAATATGCTTTCAGCTATGCTATCATTAATTGTTATACTAACCCTGTGTAAAAGGTAGTATTATCATTTTACAAAACAGGAGTCTGACACCCACAGAGGTTAAGTAACTTATCCAAAGAAAGTAAATCGTTGAGATGGTTCTTAAATCCATTTCTGATTTCATATTCAATATTTTCCCTATTCACGCTGACTCCCTGCTGGGTTGTAAATTGTAAATTTAAACACTAGCTAAAGAAATGTAAATGTAACAGCATATTTCTTTGAAGACTGATTTAGCTATATTTTAAAGAAAAAAAACTTAAGTGCCTAGTTTTATACTATTTTAATTGCCATTTCAAGAATCAAGAACCCGTGCCTTATTTGTGCACAGAAGGACTCATTCACGATTATTTTCAACTTGCATGAAAATGGCGATGAATTCAGAACACATTATGTAGATTACTGAAAAGATGAGAAAATATAAAAATGGAACCTCATGTGCTAAAAACTACATTTGGATGTTTTTTGCTAATTATGTCATTGTAAATTCACTTGCAAAATATCTCTAAGCTTCCCATATATCTTCTAAAGTTCCCACGTAGAGTTTTTTTAAGAATAAATAATCACTATGCACCAGTCAGTAAAATCCAGATCTACAAAATTCTACAGTTTTATATAATTATTTTCTCTAAGTAAAATCATTAGACCAATATAATCAGCATTAATTTTGAGAAAGAAAGAGGGCTCATGGAGCAATCAACGACTTCTCTGAAAGACAGATTTTGTGTTGTGTTGAGATTTGTAACATGAGTATGAAAGAATCAAAAGATGCTGAAACCATTTGTTCCAAGGCCACACAGGAACAATTTAAGATTTCACTCAGCTTCATTATTCTAGTCTAGGCAGTGCACAGATTTCAAACCAAGAAAGTCTCTTCAGGATAGATCCCCTTCTTTACAGAAAAAAGCGAAGACTTCCTTCTGTCTCAGAACTGCACACATGGTCTCTCTCCAGAAGACACACTGCCCCAAACACACGCACATACACATACACGCACGCGCGCGCACATACACACACACATACACACTCCTTAATTACCAAACATACTTGTGGAAAGAGTCTACTTCCATTATACAAACAAGGATCTATCTCCAAGATCAATTCTGAGACTTTTTTTGTTTTATATCCTCAGACTATACTCAGGTTATGCAGCAGTTGGACATTTCCTTGAGCTTTGTCCTTGCACTTCAAACTTCTGGCACTGAAAATGGGAAGACATTAACATATTTCCAGTTAACTATATTTTACCCTTCAAAAGTATAATTAACATAGCAAACTAAAATGGCCATAATTAATGCTAGTAATTACTCTATTAAGTAACAAATCAACAAAGCAACGAAAGAAAAGAGCAGCTAACTAAACACCACTATAGCTGTAAGCTGCCAATAAATCTTGAGTGTAAGGATTGTCTTATTTCCTGTTGAGAGGTGTTCCCTATAATGGGGTTCAGAGAATGCTACCCTAAAATATGACACCTTGGCATACTGGTTATTTCAAGCTTAAGAAATTTGAGAAACGGCATCTGCAGGAAGGACTTTTTGACCTTCCCTTGAGGCATTCATAAAAGCTACCAAGCCCTTTTATACTGTCTCCTGAAGCAGTTGATAAAACCCTTAGAAGAGAGGTGCCCTCCCTATACTCCCAGGAAAGGAGCATCCCTATCTCCAAAGATGAAGGGACACAGAGAGGAATCTGAATATTAAAGCCTTGCTAAGTAAATTTTTCCCAGTTTACTACACTTAGCACATACTCTTTGATTCATATCTTTCCACAACCCTCCACTCTTCATCAATCCTGTCAAAAAACACTGAGGTTTAACTTTGTCTTTCGAGCTTCATTTCCTTATGAAGAAGGCTCCTTTGTCACGTTAAACTTATGTTAAGTAAATTCGTATGATTTTCTCTTGACAAACTTTCTGTTGTTGTAGGGGTCCCAGGCAAGAACTTTAAAGTATAAAAGAAAAAATATTTTTCCTCTCCTTAACCTGCATAATATTAAGAACAAGGCTGCTTCATTTAATAATATTATTAGTCACCATTTATTCTAACCCTGGTTCCTACTCTTCTGCCTGTCCCAGAATTTATGAAAATGTTTTATAAAATTTACTCTGAATTCCTTGGATTCAAATTTTTTTTCAGTCTTATTCTTAAAATGAGCCATAGTAAAGGGAAGCAACAGGACTATGTGGTGATGTTGGAAGAACCAAGATTTAGCTTGAAAGGTAAAGCAATTATAGGAACCCTAGACCCAACACATGATAGCTGAAGATAAAGGCATGATAACGAATCTAACAGAAATAGAGTTGGTAAAAATGTAGTCACAAACAAAGGGGCCCAAAAACCAGACAACACTAACTTTAATGCCAAATATTTAGCAAGAGAAACAGTAGTTTACTTAATTTTCTCTGAATTTTTAAAATATAAGATATTTCAGTTTATTAATGTGTTTAATAAATTATTAGTTAACATTGGTAAGTTAATCATTTTCACTTCCTGCACTTCCATAGAATTATAATCATATCTCTCTTCAAGCATTTCTGACTCTCTTATGTTCAAGCTGCCTCAAATAATGTTTGGTTCCATGTCTCATAAATAAACAAAAAATAAATACCCAAATTTAAAACATTCTTGTTAAAAGGCATTTTTAAGACAGAGAAAGCAACATGAAATTAATTGATATTCTGGTAATTATCTACTTCCAAGAGCAGCAGGGCATTGTAATAATTAAATGGAAAGTAACCTAAAATATGGTGGTTGCATTAAGGTGATGCCAATGAGTATGGAGGAAATGTAGACAAATATAAGATCTGGTTTGTAGATAGATTTTTTTGTCTTTTTTGAAAATATTGCATTGTTCTTCTCAGTTACAGACTGGCAATGTTATTTTAACGCATATATTATTTCCATTTAGGAATAAGTACGGGACAAAGGAGTTGGAATGATCTGTGATTCAAGCAAAACAATATCTATGACATTAATGTCATTTTCACACTTTTTCCTGTGCCACTAAAAGATCTTGTCTTTTTTTAAGGGACACAATTAATTGCTCTTGAGAACTAGATAAGGATCTCACAAAGTCTATACTGGCCA
>NW_011888857.1:5789120-5793997 GCF_000151845.1 Pteropus vampyrus
GCATAATATTAAGAACAAGGCTGCTTCATTTAATAATATTATTAGTCACCATTTATTCTAACCCTGGTTCCTACTCTTCTGCCTGTCCCAGAATTTATGAAAATGTTTTATAAAATTTACTCTGAATTCCTTGGATTCAAATTTTTTTTCAGTCTTATTCTTAAAATGAGCCATAGTAAAGGGAAGCAACAGGACTATGTGGTGATGTTGGAAGAACCAAGATTTAGCTTGAAAGGTAAAGCAATTATAGGAACCCTAGACCCAACACATGATAGCTGAAGATAAAGGCATGATAACGAATCTAACAGAAATAGAGTTGGTAAAAATGTAGTCACAAACAAAGGGGCCCAAAAACCAGACAACACTAACTTTAATGCCAAATATTTAGCAAGAGAAACAGTAGTTTACTTAATTTTCTCTGAATTTTTAAAATATAAGATATTTCAGTTTATTAATGTGTTTAATAAATTATTAGTTAACATTGGTAAGTTAATCATTTTCACTTCCTGCACTTCCATAGAATTATAATCATATCTCTCTTCAAGCATTTCTGACTCTCTTATGTTCAAGCTGCCTCAAATAATGTTTGGTTCCATGTCTCATAAATAAACAAAAAATAAATACCCAAATTTAAAACATTCTTGTTAAAAGGCATTTTTAAGACAGAGAAAGCAACATGAAATTAATTGATATTCTGGTAATTATCTACTTCCAAGAGCAGCAGGGCATTGTAATAATTAAATGGAAAGTAACCTAAAATATGGTGGTTGCATTAAGGTGATGCCAATGAGTATGGAGGAAATGTAGACAAATATAAGATCTGGTTTGTAGATAGATTTTTTTGTCTTTTTTGAAAATATTGCATTGTTCTTCTCAGTTACAGACTGGCAATGTTATTTTAACGCATATATTATTTCCATTTAGGAATAAGTACGGGACAAAGGAGTTGGAATGATCTGTGATTCAAGCAAAACAATATCTATGACATTAATGTCATTTTCACACTTTTTCCTGTGCCACTAAAAGATCTTGTCTTTTTTTAAGGGACACAATTAATTGCTCTTGAGAACTAGATAAGGATCTCACAAAGTCTATACTGGCCACTTTTTTCTGTTTCTAAAACTCAGAAAGTTTCTCTCCACATCAGATCATACCCCACCAACACTGCTTGGAACACTGTCCTAGGACTACTCTCTTCCTAGATTAACTACTTATTATGTAGGTCTCAGCTTAAACATTACTTTCCAAGAGAAGCCTTCATCATGCAAAAGAGTATTTTGACTGTATACGCTAAGGTTGAAGAAAAAAACTATACAGTATAGTACTCTACTTAGAAACATGTTTTCATAGGAATATTGTTCTTCAATTACAATCTTACATTCTAAGATTGGGCAAATGAAATATACTGTGGGTAACGAGAGCCATGTTTCTAAGTATTGGAGAAAAGTTACAGATAGGAAAAGGCAGAAAGATAGTAAACTCCATGATGTTGTACTGGAATTGGGAAGGGAAATTATAAGGTGAACCTAGACCATTTTCTGGTGCTAGAAAGTAAGGACATTAAAAAAAAAAAATTCAATGGACATGTCAAAGTGACATAGTAGCCAACTTGGAAGAGCTCCAATGGCTCCTCTGGAATAAAATAACAATGAAACACCTTCATGCTGTTTTCCATAGCAGATATACCATTTAACATTCCCACAAAAGTGCATAGATTTTCAATTTTCCACATCTTTCCAACATTTACTATTTCCTGAGGTTTTTAAATTTTGTTTTGTTTTTGTTGGTGGTGGTGTTTTGTTTGTTTGTTTGTTTTTACTAATAGTCATCCTAAAAAGTGTAAGGTGTAATGTCATTGTGGTTTTGATTTGAATTTCTCTGATGATTAGTGATGTTGAACATCTTTTCATATACCTATTGATATTTGTATGTCTCCTTTGGAGAAATATCTATTCAAATATTCAGTCCATAGCTCATTTTTTAATCAGTTTTTTTCTATCAAGTTGAAGGGGTTCTTTGTATATTTTAGACATTAAGCCCTTATCAGATACATAGTTTGACAAAATTTTTCCCCAACCCATTGGTTGCCTTTTCACTCTGCTGTTTCCTCTTTTTTGTGTGTGCAGAAGCACAAAACAAGTTTGATATAGTCCCTTTTATCTATTTTTACTTTTGTTACTTATGCTTTTGGTGTCATATCTAAGAAATCATGATGTAGATCAGTGCCATAAAGTTTTCCTTCATCTTTTTCTTTTAGGTGTTTTACAGTTTCAGGTCTCACGCTTAAGTCTTTACTCCATTTTTAAATTAATTTTTATATATTGTGTAAGAAAAGGGTCCAATGTCATTATTTTGCATGAGGATATATGGTTTTCCCAATGCCATTTGTTGAAAAGACTATCCTTTACCCATTGTGTATTCTTGGCACCCTTGTCAAAGACTATTTGATCATTTATGCTTTGGTTTATTTCTAAGCTGTCTATCTGGTTCCATTGGTTTATATGTTTGCCAATATGCAAGTACCACTCTGTTTTAATTACTATAGATTTGTAATATGTTTTGAAATAAGAAATTGTGATGCCTCTAGGTTTTTTCTTCTTTCCCAAGATTGCTTAGATTTTGGGGATCTTTAGTGCTTCTGCATGAGTAACTACTATTTGATCTAGCAATACTGCTTCTGGGTATACACACAAAATAATTGAAATCAGGATCTTGAAGAGATATCTGCACTCCCATGTTCACTGAGGCATTATTCAATACAACCAAGCGATGGAAACAACCTAAATGTCTATCCATGGATAAATGGATAAAGACAATGTTTCATATACTTAAAATGATATATTACTCAGCCTTAACAAAAAAAAAAAAAAAAAAAAAAAACTGTAAATCCCGTCAAATAGAACATGGATGAACCAGGAGGACATTATCTTAGTGAACTAAGCCAATCACAGAAGGATGAATACTGCCTAATTCCACTTACACAAGGTATCAAAAACAGACCCACTGAAAAAAGAGAGTTGAATGGTGGATGCCAGGGGCTGGGTGAAAGGGAAATAAGGAATGGCTGTTCAACAGGTATAAAGTTCTAATTATGCAAGTTATAAATCCTAGAGATATGTGTACAATGTTGTGCCTATATTCAATATTTTACCATGAACTTAACAATTTGTAAGTAGGTAAATTTCATGTTAAGGATTCTTAGTATAATAAAAAAGTTAATAACAATGATAATAACAGATTATGATCCATAGGGGAAAATAAATAAATAATGGGAAAGAACAGAGAGCTTTTAGCATATTTCAAATTAATAATGGCAGAAGAAATGATAAAAATATATATTTACCATTTAATACATGCCACAGTAATGGATCCTAAAATTATCACAATAAATAAGATAATCACATATTTTTAAAGTATCATCAATACAATACTTTTTAATCATAAAAGGAAATTAGTTAACCTTACAATTCAAAAACCTAGAGCCAGCACCTTAACCAAATGAACGAAGGTAACACCATCAGTAATCAGATATATCGATATTATGTATCCCTGATAAGATGCACTAAGAAGGCACAAAATATCATTTATGTGGTACTTTGCAAAACAAAAACAAAAAAAAAACCCACATTTAAACATCAGACATACCCAAACTGAGAGGTATCCTAAGATAACAGACCACTACTTTTCAAAAGGGTCACAGTCATAATAGACAAAGAAAGATGGAAAAATTTTCCTGGGTGGAAGAATACTAAAAAGACAGAAAAACTATACTCAAGATGTGGAATCCTGGATTGTTGGCATTTATTCTATAAGCACGTAAGGTGTGATATTTAAGAAGTTGGTTGAAGGGAAGACAGAGTGCTTTGTACTATTTTTGCAACTTTTAAAAATAAGTTTGAATTATTTTAAAAGAAAAATATGTTTTATCATTTTGATGATCTTCGTAGTTCTTAGGTACAAATGATATGTGATTATCTTATTTATTGTGATAATTTTAGGATCTGATGTTTGAATGTATGAATTAAAACATTAATAGTCAAGTGCATGTGTAGATATTTATAAGAAAATACAAAGCAAAGTAGTGCAAGTACATAATTTTTGGAAAAAAATGAACAAATATATTTTTAAAAGGTTAGAATTTATTACATAATGCAATATTTGTCCATTAAATTACTATCCCATGGGCCTTAAAAATATAACAAAATCATCTATTCGGTCATCTCTATCTCTTTTTAGCCAACATAATCTCAAAATTTTATCTTAAGAATAGCTTCTAGACCTACACCAAAAAATTCTTTGCCACTTCAAGATAGTTTCCAAGAATAATGTCATTTGCTTTCATGGAAGAATTCAAGAAAATATACTAAATATCAAGAAAGGCAAACAAACCATGAATAAATTGCCTATTACAAGGAACCTGCAACTAACATGTTCATCAGATATACAGAGGTTATTTTAGATTAATGAGTCATTTTACAACTATTTAAGAAAAATAAGCCATTTTGCTAGGAATAGTAATTCCTGACAAATAGACTCTTTACAAGGTTTTTATATTCTTCAAGAACAATTGATATGATGTAATTTTTATTAGGATAAATTAGTTGGCACCCACAGTGATCTCTTAATCAATACAATTAAATTAAAAAATACTCATAAAAGCATTGAAGTAGAAAATTCTTTCTTTTCTAAAGTGGGGCTGGATCTGATCTTTACAAGGAAAAAAAAAAAACATTAGGTCAGGTGTAATAAGAGCAACCTTAAAATCTTTTCTAATAAACAAGATTTGCCAGAAGGTAAACTACTTGTTAATAGTAATAAATTAGGATGTCTTAATAGACACAGCATTTCAGAGCTGAAAGCAACCTTCTATGTCATTC
>NW_011888857.1:5795232-5805255 GCF_000151845.1 Pteropus vampyrus
GATTTGCCAGAAGGTAAACTACTTGTTAATAGTAATAAATTAGGATGTCTTAATAGACACAGCATTTCAGAGCTGAAAGCAACCTTCTATGTCATCCCATTCAATTGCTTATGTAGATAAGAAACAGACTCAGAGAGGTTAACTAATTTGCCTAGCTAGACATCAGAACTTTGGGCTGTCATATCATACAAAATAATATTTCTAACTATAATAATGCTTTATAGTTATGTTTTTCAAACTTTTTCAGTGTGGCCTTGTCCACACTTCCTCATTGGGTATTTAATCTGTGCAGCTTGGGTCAGAACTCATTTTACGTATTTTATATAACTGGTATAAAAGTGAGGTTTAAAATTAAAGGTGACAAATGCTACTATGCAATTTTTGATGTATGCAAATGAGAAAGGGCCTAAGGCTAAGAGAGGTAAAATCTTTTTATTCATCAAGGAGAACAGTGAGGTTATCTCTCAGCATAGACCTTCTTAATAGTCTTGTATTTAAAGTATCATGTGCTATTAGAGGAGATGCATTTGTAAAATTCCAGTTGCTACTGTCTGCCTAACCTGCCTGAAATCTTTATATCTGTCAATCAGTATCAAAATATATATTTTAAGCATCTATTTTTGTGCCCCCAAATGTATTAATTTCTAAAGTTATACTAGAAAGCAATTTTAACAGGATCCCTGCTTTCTTGGAATGTATAGCCTAGTACAGGATTATAAAATAACAAAAAGTCATTGCTACTTAGTTTTATTTGTAAGCTGATATGCAAAGTACATAGTTGAATGTAGCTGAATGAATGAAAGGATGAATTAATATGAGACAATTTGTTATACTTTGCTATGCTGAATAATTAGCAGATTTTGGCTATGTTACATGCTGATATTTAAAATTAGTTAATAAAAATTAATAAAATAGGCTTGGAATAAAAAATTTAAAAATTCAAAAGAGAAAATAATGATAAGGATAGATCATTCTGCAATCCTCTGACATTAGACCACTGATGCATATAACATCTTCATGAAATGGGGCTCATCTGGCTAATAAGGAGACTGAGTTTTGATTTTTAAAATTTAAATTAATACCTGTCTAAAAAGATATTGTGATATTAAAAGATATTGTGGACATGCTGGTGTTCTGCAGTATGGGATGATGATACACCTTTTTAAGGCATCACCATTAAAATTATGGTTCTTGTTATAGATCCCTAGTGCTTTATATGTAAGGAACTCATCTGGTTTCATAGCCTGATTTCTATGAATTCTGAGGAATAATAGATTTTACATTAAGGTTTTACAAGATGTCAAAACTAGTGAAGAAAAACCCTTATGAAATGTCTCTACTCTCTCACCAGAGACCAAATTGTATTTGACTGATGATATTACCAAATTAACAACAATTACAGTGTTGTCACTCCCAAGTAAATCACACAGGGCATAGTCCTGTCCCACCTCATGGCATGAAAGATGTATTCTATTCTGGTTCACAGGCTAAGGTATATTTCTGTCTTTCCTATTTTACACTGACTGCATGCAGAACAAAACCAACACTACTAAAATTCACATTATTTATGTTGCTACACATAATATCCAAAGTTTACTCAAGTCAATTAGTCAAAATTATAGGCTATAATCATTCTTAAACAACATATTATAAGTAATACTTATAATAGCTTTGACGAGCAACCAAATGACTAAAAAATCCTTCACAGCTCTCAGACCTGCAGCTCTTATGATAACTCAGCAATCTGAAGATTAAGAGGTCTTGTCCTTCACGCATAAGTTAGCTTTGGAGATAATAGTATTTTTTTTTTTTAATATAGGAATGAACCACTTACACATAAGGTTAGGGAACCCTCTCAGGTACATCTCAGAAAAAAAATCTGTACAAGTATTAGGAATGAGAAATACTTTTCCACAGTTGTACAACTTTTGGAGCCAGTTTCCATGACTTTAAAATGAGTGTAAGAATCAAACGAGATCTCTGTAGAACTGTAAGTAAAAGTGTAATTCTTATCAAAAAGAGAGGAGCAATAGATATTTTTAAAAAGCAAAAAAAAAAAAAAAAAACAAACAAACAAAAAAGAGGTCTGGGAATTAATTGTATTAAGGCTACTGCAATAGGTTGAGGCCTCTATAGCCAAAGATTAGAGCACCTGGGGAGGTGAGTTTGCCACGTACTTTTATAGGGAAGAGTACACAGGTGGTTACAGGTGGGATGATTTATAAGGAAAGCCTCGGTCTCAGGAAACTAGAGAGAAAATGTTTATCATTGTGTCTGGCTGGTTACAGTGTGTTAAACAGTTCAGCTAATTCTTTACAAGACAAAGAACAGGGAGTCGGACAATCCCCTTCCGGCTTCACCAACAGAATCAGGCAAAAGGTGAGAGATCTGTCTTACCTTGTTACAGGTAAATAATGGAGCCATCGATGGGTCTTATGGGAGTCATGAGACAGCGTGGACAGCTGTTGTTGGAGGAGGTCATCAGAGAAGTTGACGGCTGGTTGACCCACGAGCTGGACCTGGGCAGTTGGTGGCTCCCTACTCCTCTTGTCCTTGGAATGTTCATTCAGGTCCCCTTCCCTGCACTAGAACTCGCTCAAAGAATGCGGCCTTGAGAGAGCAATGTGTTGTTGAGACTGCCGGATGGTATAAGTCACTGAACCCGGTTACGACCACTATACAAGCCTTTAAAACTTTTGCGGGTGCGTGCGGAGATCTACTTCACTTACAATGCCCATGACAAGCCTCCCACGCATGTTTCTTGCTTATTAAATCTGCCACCCGCCAATCCAGAACAGCGAGCTCCTCTTTTCAGTCCCTCCTTGCCCTCCTGCACGGGCGTGGAGCGTGGCGTGCATGCGCACGCACGCAGGGTGGTGTTGGGGGCAGGGCTGGCTCCAGATTTCACCTGGAAGCTGGGAGCAGCAGAGCGGGGGAAGGGACAGATATTCTTCTCTAAGACGTTTAGGGAAGCCTGGTCTTCTGCAGGAAGCCATTTCCCAGAACAAAATATTCTGGAAGATGTCTTAGTTATCATTGTTTTCCAGGAGCACGGGGTTCGGATAAAGTTCAATATCGTCAGTTTCACAGACACCTCATTTCCCTTGTATGCAAGTATATACAAGATATACAAGATATACAAAAGATGTCCTTTTCTTTAGTTTCTTAGTGTAGAAACTTTGTTCTGGGATGATTCTAGAGGGGAAAAAATAATCCTTTTGTGGGGTGTTATGATTGCACTGTGCCTAGTGCATAGAACTCGTTTAATATGATTTGTTCATCATCCATTGGTGTATTGTAGCATAACTTTAGGACGTTCTGTCCTGAGTTAGGTTCTCTTCTACTCACTGACAGTGCAACGAACAAATTCTTAGTCCACTTTGCTTGCGCGGGCAGTGTCATGGATTCACTCTCGAGACTTCCATCACATGTAGTTGCCTGGCTGATCCTTATCCCCAGATACAAGTCACCAGCGAGTTGCCTATAATTCTTGTTTCTCTGGGTACCCAAAGCATTTTCACAGGTGGCAGTATCTTTCCCAGGACTTCTTTTCATTTATTGGGGGCCTTGTAATTTATCCACACTATTTCTCTGGGTGATTCAGTGAATTAGGAAATATATGTGCTGTGAAACAGCTCAACTGCCTAGAGTCAAGGCAATAAATAAATAAATGCAACTCACTTTATAGATGTAAATCATTGTCATGATTCTGTTTGCAGCTTGTCTTAATTTGATCAGTCCAGCAATGACAGTGATTAAACCATCAGGTTGTTCTTTAATAGTCTATCAAGTGCAGGTTGAAATTACTTTACAGAAGTCTTACTGACTTTCATCCTAAATAATATTCATTTTTACAACTTCCATTTCAAAATAGATAATGTAATGTCATACCATTTTCTCAGCTACAATTTTTAAAAAAGTGAAATCTGCAAAAATTATTCCCAAAAAGAATGACTATAATTTACAATAGATTAGTTTAAATTTTGTTTTTAAAATATAGTTTTGAATCATTACCTGTCTATTCATTGGCTCACATCTGGAATGACATTTATAATACTTCCCACTTTAGCCTCAGGTCTGGTTTTTAATCTGAAATTCATTTTAAAAAGCTATATAAATTTTTATATGATCTAGTTCCTCTTTAGTGAGTTTTGATATTTCATAGTTTTTGAGGCTTAGGTCCATTTTTATAAGCTGTTAAATTTATGTGTGTAGTGTTGTTTGTAGTATTACTATATCATCCCTTAAATTATCCTTTAAATTGTGTCTCCACTTCTTTTTATTTGTAAATTTTTCTAGATGTTTACCATTCTTTATCTTTACAATGAAGTGCCTTTCTTATCTCATTTTTCTTTTGTTTCTTTCTGCTTTTAGTTTCATTAATTTCTACTATTATCTTTACCAATGCTTTCCTTCTTCTTGATTTCAGTTTATTTTGCTGTCCTTTTCTTTAGTTTCTTAGTGTAGAAACTTTGTTCTGGGATGATTCTAGAATCAGATCCACTTCTTGAGCTTTGTTGATTTTCTCTCTGTGATTTCTATGTTTTACTGAGAAAGGAGTGTTGAAGTCTCCTGCTATAATTGTGGATTCGTTTTTGATGCTTTGTTATCTATGTGAAGAATAATGGATGTAGCTTGCCTTACAATTTAAAATCCAGTTGGAAGTATATCTAAATTGATGCCATCCTGCCATAAATATTGTGGCCAGGTTTGGGGTGTTAATTTCTTCTTAGCATGAATAAGAATAGATGCTAAGGGGAAAAAGATTTGGCTATGTTGGTATTCTCTGTCGCCCTCCAAATTAATTCGCCTTGCCTGAGATCCAGGAAAGTGAACTCTGTGGCTTGCATCATCTCAGCTCTCTTGCATTTGGTTTGCAGGTGACTAAAGGGAGAATCTAGAAGAATATTAGAGAATGTGGGAGGAGAGACATTGAGATTACTGCAGATGAAGAATATGTTTCCTTCAAAAGCTAAAGAGTCCCACTAGTTGTTGTGCTTTGTTTTTGATTTTAAAAACAGCCAAATGTAACAACTTATCCTCACCTAATAAGAGATGCCTCACACTTCTAGACCCCTAGAAATTCCACTAGGGTAGAAGGTCTTTGAATTTTTTTTTTTCTTGGCCTCTGACATGAATATATCTTACCAATAAGTCTAGGGTATTTGTTCCTTCTTGGTCACTAGGTACAATAAACAATCAATAATTTCATCAATGTCATGGGCTAGTCAGTTCAGTGGTATTAAGTACATTAATACTATTGTACAACTATCACCACCATCCATCTCCCAAACTCTTTTCATCTTGCTAAATTGAAACTCTGTATCCAGTAAAAACAATAACTCCCATTCCTCCTGCCACCTAGACCCTGGTAACCTTTATTTAACTTTCTATCTTTATGAATTTGCTTATTTTATATATCTTCTATAAATGACGTCATACAATATTTGTCCTTTTACTTTTGGCTTCTTGCACTTAACATAATGTTTGCAAGATGCATCTATGAGCATGTCATAATTTCGTTTTTGAAGCAGAATAATATTCATTGTGTGTACTGACTACATTTTCCTTACTCATTTACCTGTTGATGAACACTTGGGTGGAAACCACCTTTTACCTATTGTGAATAATGTTGCTATGAACATAGGAATACAAATATTCTTTTAAGATCTTAATTTCATATCCCTTTGGTATATAGCCAGAGGTGGAATCGCTAGGCCATATGAGTTTTATGTTTATTTTTTGAGGAACCACCAAACTGTTTTCCAGGGCAGCTGCACCATTTTACATTCCCACCAACAGTGAAAAAAATTCCATTTTCTCCATATCCTTGTCAGCATTTATTTTATATTTTATTTTATTTTTAATAATAGCCATCCTAATAGGTGTGGGGTGGTATCTTATTGTGGTTTTAATTTGTTCAATTATCTTTCTTTCTTTTTGTTTAACTGTCTTTTTTTTTCCCTTCATTTCTGTCAGTCTTTGTTACACGCATTTTGGAGCTTTGATGTTAGATGAATATGTTTATCAAGAATTTATATTTTCCTAGTGGACTGACTCTCATTCTAAAATGTCCTTGCCTTTATGGAGTTTTTGTGTTCATTTTAAAGACTATTTTGTCTTATACAGTATAGGAACTCCACATTTCTTATGGTTGTCTTTTGCATGAAATAATCTTTTCAATCCTTTTGCTTTCAATCCATTTGTGTCTCTTAATTTTATTTTAAGTGTGTCTCTACTGGACAACATATAGTTGAATCATGATTTATTTTATCCAATTTTGTAATCTCTGATTTTTGGAGTGTTTAATCCATTTGCATTTAATGTAATTATTTATAAAGTAAGATTTATGTGTAATTTTTCTAATTGTTTTCTATATTTCTTGTCTTTTTTATTTCTCTAATACTCTATTAGTGCCTCTTTGTAAATAGATATTTTCTAGTGTGCTATCTTAATTTAGGTTTCATTTCTTTTACTATTTTTTTTTTTTTAGTTTTTTTTTCTTAGTTGTTTACCTGGGAAATGCAGTTAACATTTTATTTTATAATAATCTAAATCAGATTAATAGCAATTTAATTTCGATAGTATACAAAGATTGCTCTTATATAGTTCCATTGCCTCTTCCCTCATTAATGGTATCATTGTCATGCAAATTATATCTTTATTCATTGTTTTCCCAACAACGTAGATTTCTAATTATTACTCTATGCATTTGTCTTCTAAGTAGATAGGAGAAAATAGTTACAAACAGAAATATATTTATTGTCTTTTATATTTACTATATAATTTTCATTACTGATGCTTTAATTTCTTCAAGTGGATTTGGGTTACTGCTACTGCTACTTTCATTTCAGTCTAAATATCTTCCTGTAGTATTTCTAGTAGAGAAGGTTTGTTAGCAACGAGTCTCTCAGTTTTGTTTATATGTTAATTTCTTAATTTCGACCTCTATATCTAGTTTTGTTAAATATAAAAGTCTTGGTTGACAGACTTTTTCTTTCAATGCATTGAATATGTCATACACGGACTTCTTGACCTCTATGGTTTTGATAAAAAATACGTTTTTAATGCTGCTGAAAATCACTTGAAAGTGTTGAGTCACTTCTCTCTTGTTCAAGAGTATCTTTTTATCTTTGGCATTCCACAATTTGAGTATGAGGTATCTAGGTCTGAATTTTTTTGAGTTCAAACTAAACAAAGTTCGTTAAACTTCTTAGATGTTTAATTTTTTTTTCATAAAATTTGAAAAGTTTTGTATCATTATTTTTTCAAATGTTATTTCTGCCCTTTTATCACTCTTCTTTCCTTCTGGAACTGCCATCATACTTATATTAGTACACTTGATGTTACCACATATCTTTGAGACTGTAGATAAGGAGACTTCTCATTAAATATAAAGGCTTCAGTCAGAAGCAGCCTGGAGTAAACAAGGAGCAGTCAGGAAGAGCATACCTGGAGTTCAATAAGTAAAGGAGAGAATAATAGGAGAAAAGGGTCAGCATCATAGATATGCTACCTCTGCATGAGGTCCCTGAATCTCAGAAGGGCCTATACTTGGTTTGATGTTTTCCTGTCACTGTCATGAATCATTAATGATGTTTGAACAATGACTCCACATTTTCATTCAGCATTTGGCCCTGCATGTAATGTAACTAGACTTATGAGAAAGGACAAATTTAAAGGGATAGATAGGAACCAGGGCTCAAAGAACTCCACTGGAGTTCATTTAAAGTAAGATGACCAGACATTGATGTATATTATTCAGGGAGAGTTATGGTGTGGTTTGTAAAGAGGCACAGTGGTTAAGACTATCAGCTCTGAAGTTATACTGAATCCAGCTCTGCTACTTAATAGGTATGCAGTCTTGGATGATTTACTTAAATTATTTGTGCTTCAGTGTCCTCAAGTATAAAATGGGAAATGATATACTTATCTCACTGGTTTGTGGTAAGGATTGGGTTAAAATATATGTGATGTGATTAGACTATTGGAACATTATAAGAACTATACAAGTATTTGCTATTATAATTAGTAGCACTAGCAAACATTTTCATAGTATGTGTCATAAGTATGTTGCCAGCCACTTTGCTGGAGAGCAGTAAGAGAATCAGTGAGTGGCAGGAAATGTGGTCAAATATGAAATAGCCAGAGGCCAGATCTTGTACGACTTTGATGTTTTTGGTGAGAAGTTTGGACTTTAAGTTAATGTAAAAGTTGAAAATAAAGAGTGAAATGTTCTGATTTGCATTTTATTCCTATAGTTCTCATCACTTTATTAAATATTTAACCTAATTTCTTTACTGCAAGGCCACTCAAAAAAAAAAAAAAAGTCAATTTTGTTATTCTTGTCGCTTCTTAAGGGAGACAAAATAGCAACGTCACTGAATTCTGGGCCAGCTATACTCCCTAGTCTTCTTTGAAGACACCATAGGGCCTGAGGCCAACACTATAATATATTCAAGAAATGATCGAGTTAAGGTTTCTTAATGACATATCCACCAGCAAACTTGTTGAAAATTGTCACATTACAATCTCTTTCACAATGATCAATAATGACCAATTTGTTACTTCACAGTCACTTCTCTGACAATGGTGGAGGCAAACTTTTAGCTACTGTAATTTATTTCTCTCTCTAATCTCCCTTTTCTTAATTATGGTTACAGTTTTTGTTCACCCACTATAAGACATCTGAAGGTCCCTGTAATACCTAAAATCCATTGCCAAATACAAAAACTCCTTATCCTGAAGGGAGAAATAAAATTATAGTTCAAAACGGTTTACAATTACATGAAAAAATAATGAAACCAGTAGCTTCCAAAAGAGGCTGTTGCTATGGAGATTCTATTACAGACATATTACATGGCAGTCAATTAGATAATTGCTGTTAGAATAATTATTAGTATTATTGGTTATCAGTAACTATATCCAATATTTCAATATGTCCAAACAGAAAAATGAAACAGCCATCCTCTTGCCAACTTGGTGACATTGTTTGGCATGTTCATTGTGTAAGAAGTAGAACAGAAATTAGAACACATGCAACTTTGCTTTTCTACAGTATTTGGAAGATGGCAAGAAAAAAAATTGATGGAAAGCTTGGAAATATACTGCAAGAAAAAACCTCAGAGAAAGGGAAAATTTGTATAAATAGGTAGGTCTTATATAACAGGAAAATGGAAAAGTTTTGAGATGTAAAGAATAACAATTATATAGGTGGCATGTCATAGATACTGCAGTGGTTTAAAGTTAAGTTTTCACAGGTTCATCTTTAGTTCAAATAAAAATACAGAGTCCTCAGCTCCAGTACACACCAAAAAAAATTTGTTTCGGTAATTCTAAAATTTAGTTCAGGAATCTGTTTGTGTAATGCTATAGTAAGGCTAAATGTAGGGAGTACATTAAATACTAGGTAGGTATGGCAACACTGACCTCCAAATTTAGATCCTAGTTCTGGTTTCATGTGTCTTGGGCAAAGTCATCTAAAGTTTTCAGTGATTACATTTACAATCTGATGTCGATCTACTATGAAAACTTTTTATTTTTTTGCTTAAACTTATCTTTCCTTGTTTCAAATTATTTCATCATTCTATTTAGGAAAGGCATGGCTATTATTTTTCTATATTAGATGTAGAGCCAAACTATTTAGTTGTGTTCATTTCTTAGTAAGTAGTTCTATCAGAGATTTTTGGGAAATTTGGGTGCGGGATAATAAGTGCCAGTACTCATAGCTCCAGAAAATGTATATGTCTAAACCCTCCCTCTACTCTTTTAAGAGGCTTACCCAAGGCTAATAGACTGAATTTCCTCCAAGTGACAGAGCTATGGCCTGGCCTGAGAAATATTTTTTTTCAACTTTCAGAGTGAATCTCACCTCACTGCCACAATAGGGAAACATTGAAGCCATTTAAGAAAGTGCATTTTATATTTATTTATTCAATTATTGTCCATTGGACACCTAGTTGTGCCAGTCTGTGGGTGTAAGTCAATGAAGAAAACAGAAAAAGCCCTGCTCTTCAGGAGATT
>NW_011888857.1:5806934-5819449 GCF_000151845.1 Pteropus vampyrus
CTTTGAAGTTTGATGTGGGAATGAAGAAAGATTGAAAAAGAAAGTTGATGCTTCTATTTCCCAAATGAGAATAAAAATCTAGTTTCAGAAAAGTAATGAATGTGTGTAGAATCATTTCTACCATAAAATCTGAAATGAGGCTTGGTTTTGATTAATGTTTTATTGGTGATTTAAAGGTCTCAGCAAAACTAGTACTCAGCCTATGCAATTTTAAAACATAGGAAGCAAAAGACCGTCTGGAATGTATATATATTTTTTTCTTTTTTTTATATTAAAATTTCATTGGAGCATGTAAATATCTTATTCATATATCTTTTCATTTAATTTATAAAAGGTACTGTCCCATATCTCCTTAGATGATAACTTATGATACATCTTACTAAAATTATTATAGTTTCAATTTAAGGTAAATATACTTCTCATGTTTTCCCAGATGTTAATCATTACCTATTATGATAAATAATAAAAAGCAATCTAGAAAATAGTTTACACCAGAAGGGTAAAGGAAATAATTACATTCTTATACAATTCTTAGGAAACAAATAAATAGAATCCTTTAATTAATATTTTTGACTCAACAAGAGAGAAAAATTAGATATTTTTAGGAGAAAAATTGTTTGATGGTATTGTGTTTAATGAATAGAGAGACAATTGATGCCACACACAGGAGGGGTTTTAAAAGGATGATCCTATCTCAACTCACTCATCTTAAGAAATGTGAGTTCAACATAGCATTATCTAGACAAATCCAGTCTTTTTCTTCACATGATAAAAATTATGAGAGTTTTTTTGTAGGCAAAACAAATTATACTTCCTGTGTACCACGCACACTACATACACACAGAGGAAGAGAAATTCCACATGTATAATAATTTTGCTATTGGGCATTTGTGGATTTATTTATGTATGTATAGATAACTTTAAAATAAAAATAAATAGTGTTTATCAAGAGTTAACTGTCCTACTTATATGATCTCAATACTAAAACAAATAGTTATGATTATCATGAAGTATGCCATTTTATTATTCCTGATTTACTGGTGAAGACACTGAAACACACAGATTAGCCAATTTTCTGAGGTCACACATTAGTAAGAAGCTGAACAAAGAATTTAATGCTAGCAGCTTGACTCCAAAGTCTTTGCTCATGATCATGTTGTAACACGTGTAGTGTTGTTATCTGTACACTCCTAAAGGTTTAGACATATGTATGTAGAGAAGTAACTTTTGGAAAAGCTGACCTGGAAGTAGTATATTTCAAGACACAAAATTGAGACCCAAGCTCAAGAAGGCTTCTGAGGATTTCTTTAAAAGTTTCACCATTACCACCATGCCTTTCCACCCCTTGGCCTAAGCAAGGCACATAGGTTAACCTTCAGAAGAGAGAATCAGTGAGTTTACATTGTTTATTCATATCTAAGGAAATAATAGGAGACATTAAATTGTATGATGTGTTAAAGAACAATAATTACCTACCAAGTCACTTGGTGAAGTAGGAGTTCCTAGAAACTGTGCAGTGTGAATCGGTGAGACAAATCTATCTCCACATTATCTAAGAAAATAAAATTATGCAGAACACATCAGATATTAAGTAAAAACCAATTAACTGGCAGTTGTACCATGGAGCAATTAGTATCTTATTCTGCAAATTACAGCTATTCAATGAATCATATTTAACCCGAATTCAAATAAACCACAAAGAGAAAAGACAAAGTAACAATGCATCACTTTATTTCAAAAAGAGAGAGAAAAGATAAAACCTAAGCAAAGTACTTCCTCATAAACAGACACTGGTTTTCAAAAGTGTAGTGATTTCAAAGTAATCTATGTCTGGAAACTTCTGTAGCAAATTCTTGTCATAAGAACATTCTTTTCATTACCAATGATAAATAAAATATCTTTCTTTCCTTAATCTTATGATTTCATATTTATTTCTTTAACAGTGTGCCTTTGATCTGGTATGGTCAAAGTGGATAATATAATTATTGGTACAATTAGTTGCTTTATTTTTTCCCAAGTGAAAAATACTTTGATGACAATAAGTACAGTTGGTAAATTCTTTTGAGGGCCCATGCTTAAAGGAATTCCCCTTTTTAGGATATCCAGTGAATAACTCCAAATGTAATTCCCTAAACTAGGTCTAACTGAAGACAAATTAACAGACATAAAGAGGAACATGAGCCAAGCATCTGAGGGATGGGGATGATTGTCTTCATCAAATAGCTGACCGGAGACGCTAATTTGATGTATCCAATTGCACAGCCTAAATTAGCATAGTGTATTCATTGCAGCTGCATCGGATGTTCACTTAACAATATATACATAGACATCGACTGTGCTCTTAGAATTCCTGTGTTAAAACAACGTGAAACATGTGACTAGGAGTGGAATCCGGGTAAGAAAAAAGGCCTTCAACTGATATATGCATATTTTGCTGAATTAATATCCATGAACACATGCATATAGGCATGTGCATATATGGACAGTGATGTAAAATATGAGGGCATTCATATACTAAAT
The DNA here is from genome assembly GCF_000151845.1 of Pteropus vampyrus. Taxonomy (NCBI): domain Eukaryota; kingdom Metazoa; phylum Chordata; class Mammalia; order Chiroptera; family Pteropodidae; genus Pteropus; species Pteropus vampyrus. The sequence goes on from NW_011888857.1 coordinate 5,809,455, forward strand.
TTATGCATCCACAAGCTAAAATGTTCACAAATGCCAGAAAGCATAAATGTACATAGACATCGCCATAATAATGCTTACAATTTTTGAAGTTTTGAACACCCATATAAAATATTATATAACATTATATATATATTCATTAATCTCAGTTTAATATCTTTATTCAGTGAAGACCTCATACAGCCAAGTTGCATTCATATACACTCTCTCTTCCTCGTGGTAAGCTATAAAGAGAATCCTGATTTTTCTCTGTAGCACACAGATCCCAGCAACTTATTTGCCAGGTCTCTATTCCACCTCTTCCTTTTACTAGCTGTATGATCTTGGGTAATTCATTAACATTTTTCTACTTCAATTTCCTCATTTGTGAAATAAGGATAATTGTAATAAATGTCTCAATAAACCTGAAAATATTTAACTGATATATGTTTATAGTCTAAAACAGTGGCTGACACATATTAAGTGCAATATTTGTATTTATATTTTAATACTTTTGCTTACCATTGGATCCTCAACAAAAATGGGGAATGGCAAGTATATTTTACATTCTCAAAGAATATTTGTTGAATGACTGAATGACTGGTTGACTGAACAAACAAATGGGGAGAAGGGATCATACAGATTATTTTATTCAGTGATGTTCAAATCACTTTGAAATTAGATTTTGAACTCTCTTTCTCCATTAAAAGTATATGGAGAATGTGTAAACCCAACGAATAAATTATATAAAAAATAGATACTTTAGTTGAAGGCGAGTGTTTGTAGAGGCCAGAGCTCCATCCTCCAGATCAGGGGTCTCTAATCCCTGGGCTCTTGTCCATGGCCTGTTAGGAACTGGGCTGCACAGCAGAAAGTGAGCAGCTGGTGAACAAGCTAAGCTTCATCTGTATTTGCAGCTGCTCCCCAGCGCTACCATCACCTGCCTCAGCTCCATCTCAGATCATCAGCATTAGATCCTCACAGGAGCACTGGTCCCTTGTGCCAAAAATGTTGAGGACCACTGCTCTAGATGTTCATTTACCTCCTCAGCAGCCCTTGAGTTATGTCTGCTAAAGGATTAGGGCTCGGCAGAATGGAGAAGAAAATCTTTGATTTAAGTCCAACATTTAAGGTCCAAGTACTAAAAGAAATTAAATGACCATGCAAATCCAGGTAAATGTCAAAGCTAGATTCCAATTAAAGACACATAAATGCCATGTGAATTGTCCATTACATGAGCTGCATTCCAAAGAGTGTCATATCTACTCTGCTTAAAGTCATAGCTACAGGTCCATAGATAAACCTTTCAAAGAAAAAGTCAAAGGAGAAAAAGCCTAAAAATAAAATAAATGAACAACAGCAAAATAAAACTTAAAAGATGATATTTATTTTTCTTCCTAAAAGATTTATCTTATGATTCCCTGTTATCATAGTAGAATATGCTTTCTTGACACTTCCTTTACTTCTTCCCTTGCTGCTCCAGGTTCTAAATGAATTCATTCAGCAAATATTTGAGCACCTTTTTATGAGACAGCTAGTTCTCAGCACTTGAGACTCATTTGCAAACAAAAAGACAAAAATCTCTGCCATCACAGAACTCTCAAAAAAGCACACACACTGCATAAAAGATTTCTGGGACATTGTCAAAAATTAAAGAAGCTTCCAGGATGACATCTTAAAAAGGTTCTTAGATCTTGATATACAGAGGCAAGTACTATTTTTAACATTGACATTGGCTTTTTCAGTCAGTTTGTGTAGGATAATATGCATTGTAGTTTTGGTAACAAATCTTTATTGAGCAAAAATAGGCCATCTTTCGGTACCTTTTATTCTTTATCACTTGGCCTTTAATACTATGTTACATAATCCAGGTGAAAAAAATAGTTTAAGACTGTACATATGACTAAGAAAATGTCCCCTAAGTAAACAAGTATATGTTTTCATTATTCTTTATATCTGGCCAGCTGATCCTACTGTACAATACCAATAATTATTTCAGCCTCTGCTGCAGTTAATGTTAATTACATGTAGACTTAAGCTTTAAAATAAAAGTTTCCATTATAGCAAAGTTCACAGATATTGTTTTAATCCAGCTATTCACATCGTCAATCTAAAACAGTAAATGTCTCCTTCACATATAACAGCCTTAGACTTGTAGTCCAGTATATTTTAAGAAACAGAATTATGTCTGAAATAGCATTGCAATGCTAAATATATGATTAAAGAATGAAAAAAAGAAGTTAGCCATCTAATATATTCAATATTCAGAGATTTGAGATCACATAGAAAACCACATCCAGATGAGTTACTGAATTTTTAACTTTTCATCCAAGAATGTTGGCATTGGATACACAGTCAACATTCATTTAGGTCTTATATAATTCGGGGACTAGTTCAATTTAAATTATTAATGCATATAAAAGGAAATAAAGTCCAAAATGAATTTCTAACTTAGAATGAACATATAACATTGATTAGTACTTTAAAATAATGAGAGAGAAATAAATTGCTACAGTTCTGGTAATCCCTATATTAAGTAATTCCAATGGAAAACATGTTTGTTTCTCAACAGAAATGAATTCATATTCTGCAAAGCATAAGTAATCTTTCACTGCTTACCATTACAGGTACATAATAGAATTGTACTATCTATATTCGACATTCAGGTTAACGTTTTCTTCCATATGAGGATAGTTAGGCTATGAATGTTAGCTCCTCAAAAACAACCATCTATTTATAGAGCTGTTAATTAAAAGACATGATAAGAAATGGTCCCTCTCTCATAGACAAAAGCCACACATGTAAGTAAAGCATTTAAACCTCTCCGATGCCATTTTAAAGCAATTAAAGCATTGAGAGAAATAAAATGCATTCATTAAAGTCGTAGAACATACTAAAAAAGAATTCTGTGCTCAACTATTAAAAGGAACTCCGAGAAAATTTCTTTAAAAATATATAAAGCTTTTCTGCTAAAAATTCCTTTTGTTTTGAAACAAATAATGTAATGAATATAGCACAGTAAGCTCTGCAGGACACATAATACTGTCATTAAAGAAAAGTATATACATTATACTCATTCAAAGCCCACTTGTTCATGACAATAATTAAGAGAAGTAACTTGATTATATTATCACATGCTAGCATAGGAATTTAGAGTATAGAACACATAATTTACAATTAACTATTCAAATTTGATTAATATTAAGCCAAATTCTCATCTTTCATTATGATATGCTGTAAAAATTTCAGAAAATATCAGCTTTACTCTCTTTTTATTAGTTCCAAAGATGCTTCAAAACACTGCTAAAGTAAAATGGCAATTAACTTTCCATAGGATCCATAGAGTATAGGATTGAAGTTAGGGTACAGGGTTGGAGTAGGAAAGTAAACCTACATTAAAACTCAATTATCTTCTTCCCTTTCATAAGCCTTTAGAGATGGTTAGGATTTAGCGGTACAATGGAGAAATTACAAGGAACGGGACTTGGGAAACTAGCAATTTTCCACCTTATAGAATTAAGTTTTTAGAGCTGAGAAGGAGTCAGTATATTTAAATTTATCTTATTTTGGGCTTGATCTTCTCTTCTAGACCAGTTACTTCATCTGAAAACTCTATTATCTACAAAATTAATTCTCTTTCTTTCTTAGGTAGCCTGTAATCTGAAAAATACTGACATATGACACTAAGTTATTCTGTAAGTACAACAGCTACATGAATATATCACAATATTACCTTCATTGTTAATGATAGTTTGCTATTTTTTCAAATAACTAAACTTCTTTGAATATGTAATTATGATTAAAGGTGTGCCATTATAACCCAGAATTTAATTTCATCTACTAATTGCAGATTTAATTTTATACATATATTTTTTTTATTAACTATTTTCTAATGCAACTTACCAGGATACAGTGCTCCAAATATATTAATTATGGCTTAGCAGATCCATTATGTAATACTGATGGTTTTATATGCTTTCTGTAAAATGGATCTATATATATTTGGTGCAGACAAAGTAACTTGATCATTTAACCCATTGATTTGAGTCTGTACATTTGATGCTATATTGATCCTATCAATCAGATAATTATTCAAGTGTCAATTCCTCTTGCTTGTGAGCTTCAGATTACTTGGAACTGAATTTATTTGGTGATATTCCTATGTAGAGCCCTAATGACAAAGATTATTGCAGCCATTGATTTGTTTCAATAATACGTATGTTTTCAAAATACATATATTAAAAAAACTACTTTCATGGATTCTACATAGCTATTTTACTTTTATCAAATCTCCATTTTTAAATGTATATTATTTGCTTACATATATGTATTTTGGAACTCTCATTCCATCCCACATTTCACTATCCAATTTCCTACCAAAAATCATGTCAAGCATTTCAAACAACTTGATTCCAAACTTGAAGTAATTCCAGCAGACAGCCATAGGGATGTGTCTATAGAATGCCAAAAAATCTAGGCAATTATGTCATAAATTTGGTAATTTATCCAGATATTTTTTTCTACATCATACCAAACATATTTAGTGGACTCTGTTAACTGACTAGATCCCTGACAGAATTGCCTTGACATTATTTAGACATGTTCAACATAAGAAGAATAGCAAAAATCACTCTCAATAGATATATATTCAGGTCAGCACAGATTCCAACCTTGAGGAAAGTAACTTCAATTGACTAATGTGGACCAGGATCTTTATGATATAACTGCAATTTGGATTCTAAAAATGTGGATTCAAAACATTTTATCATCCTCCAGCTGATTTCACAAATTAGATCTTAGAAGTACTACATACTCAAATGAATCATAAGAATTAAGTGTTATTTTGCATCTGAATTCAAAACAGACCAATTGATATTGGGCAATTTACTGATGACAATGACTATTTATAACTGTGGATATCTTTTTTAATTAGGTTATTGCTTGAGAATCATAATTGGCCTGGAATCTTTTGGAAAATTTGTGGACTACTTTATAAAATACATAAAATTGTGAAAAAGTTGCATGCTTTAAAAACTTATTATTTCCATAAAGCCTGTAGTCTAAAAAGGGTATGAAGACAATAGCAAATGGATGTTTTTTACACAGTTTCTTGGTATTTACAGTATTTTTTCTTCTCTAGTTGCCCTCCCTTCGAAGCTGGTCAATTGTTTTTCCTGGGCCTTTTTCACTTCACATTCAGTACAAAGAGGCATTTGCAATTCCTGTTAAACAATACAAAAAGACAATTAGGAGAGTCAAAATTTTAAATAAATAAGGTAAAAATTAAAATTGTAGTAGAATAGTAATATAAATTCATATATATCAACAAATATCTTACAAAGAACTGTCAGACAGAAATAAAATAAATTTAAATATGTTAATACTGCTACTTCATGAAGTACATAAAATATTGTCTACAAATGACAAATATTTCAAAAACTATTTTGAGAAAACTTTGGCCAAACCATTCAATTCTAATTAATTTAATCCCAAATTTGAAATATGTTGTGTTAAGTGAAATGAACCCTCAGAATTTCATCATAATATTTTTAGTCAAATATGGAACAGGACAGATATAAGTTCAGAATCGAGCTCCTGAATGGTATATGTTTGCTTTTTGTTTTTCTTGGGGATATGTATTTCTTTTGACCTTCTCTGCTTCCTCAAATCTTTTTTTTATCTTCTTTGTCCCATAAGCATTAAATGCATGTTTTTTTGTTTGTGATTTATTTTTGTTTTGCTTCTTGGTTACATGGGTGGGGAGGGACACCTCCTTCACCCTTTCCTCTTCTGATGACCTCCAATAATCAAACCGAAAGCTTAGTAGCAGGCACAGTGGTCATGGAAAAGTCCAGAAGCACTAGATAAAGGAGGTATCTTGTATTAGTCAATATAACATCCCTGCTTCAGCTAGAGCAAGAGAGAAAATCATTGAACCCAATGGGTTCAAGAAGTGTTTTATGACATAATCAAAAGCAGCAATCCAAAAAATACCTCTGGGGTAGGCTCTGGTTTTGCAGTGTCAGTACTTGGGGAATTTTCTTCATGCTTCATTAAATAGGTCCCATCCTCCTGCAAAAGCTGCAATTGAAAATAGGTCAATGAAATTAAATCAAATGAAAGAATGAGATAGAAAAATTCCCTTGAATTTGTCCCATTGAGACTTTTTTTTCACTTTGATACAAGCTGAAAGGGCAAGCTCGGGGAATCATCACAACATGAGTAGAACCTAAGAAGAAAGCAAGCATTCATGGTCAGTTTGGGGATCTCAGGGCTGCTTGTGGCAGTCAGCTACAACAAAGCTCAATTCCAATGGCAAATTCTTTCTTCATTAAAAGTTTTAAAAAATAAAGAATTATAAAACTACTATATCTGCGATATGTCTACACAAGATTTAAATATGCCCCTGGTCTGGATGTATGCAGGAACATCAAAATTGCAAACCAGGAAGCAATTTAAACAATGATCATCAATCTGTCTAGCAAAAAAATCTTCAATACTTAAAAAAATATATTTGTGGGAATAAGATTCTATATTTTATTAACCAGTAAATATCATCTTACTTATTAGCCTCAATGATTTTGAAGAAGATGAATTACTAGCAGTGTATTTCAATTGGGCTTCATTTCCATTTTAACTAAGATATTGAAATTTCCGTCCCTCTCTCCCTCGCTCTCTCCTACTCACTCTTTCTTTTTTTCTTCGTTTCATCCTTCTTTATCTGCCCCTCTTCCATCCTCCTTTCCTTACTGCCTCTCATTACCCCTTCCTCCATTTTTTTGTTTCTTTTTATTTTAAACATATTTTTAAAGTAACTATAAAACCGTTAAGTGTAAGAATATGAATTTTTTTTTTATCTTTTCCAAAATCCTTTCCATGTGTAAAACAAGCCTAGGTCCATGGCCACCAGTTAGCTCTGACCTCGAACAAGTCAGTTTGTTTCCTTGGAGTTAAACAGAAGGATACCAAAGCTGGTTCTAAACGCTAACATTCTGTATATTCTACAAGTAGAGACTGTGTAGGAAATTTAACCTACTTCAATTTAGATTTTAAAGCAGAGTTATTTTATATGCTCCCTATTCTCACACTATATTGCTCTTAACTAAACATACAGCATGTTACTTTACTCTTCTGTGCCTATGTGTATGGCACCCCACCTTCATAAAAATCTATCTTCACTATGATGTCCTGAAAACTAGCTACTCATTCCCTCCCTAGAACACCATTTCTACCACTAGATAGACTCAGCAACACTTTCCTGTTCTAAAAGTACAATAACATATAAAAATTTTAGCACTTAATATTGTTTTTGTATGGATAAGCATGTATGGCTCCTCAATATCTTGTTTCTTAAAGACAGGGACAATGTTTATCAGCCCTAGATTTCAGCTAGATGTCTACCAGATGGCAAGTGGCCAATATATAATCTCTGAATAACTAATAAATGAATAAAACATTGACTATGAAAAAAATTATAATTCTTAGAATTTTAATAAATGCCTGATTTTCATATGATTTAATTAAAGTATATATGTTAGCGGCTCCAAAACTGTTACACACAGCCCCTTCTTCTAAATAAACCTAGTATAGTGGAAAAACAAAATTGTAACTGTAATAACATAAATCAGTAATCAGAACCTTGACTACCTTATTCACAAAAATTTTAGGCACACGTGTAGCAGAATCTTCTACACAACCTACGAAATAAATTTGTTTCTTCTTATGTTGCATGGGTTTGAATCAGACCTAGAATCTAAAATTACCCTGAAAAATTATAATTATTCAGTTTTTATTATAGTAATATAACTTGTCTTTGTTTTTATTAAACTTGCATTTAAGCTTTTAAAAGTTAACTAAAATAAGTATATAAAAATCAAGCTCAAAAAACATGATAAGGGTGGCTCCATAGTATAGTTGTTAGTATGTCTGCTTTACATGCAGAGGGGCCTGGGGTCATGACCCAGGTGGAGCCACATCCCATATCCTAGGTGCGCCAGGTCCCCCAAGTGCATGGGGGTTGCCAGGCCCTGGGCACATGCTGTGAGCATGTGGGAGGAGATGCTCCGCCTTCAGGGATCTAGTTTTTAAGGGGAAATGGCAACATCCATAGGTTAGGGGTAGAAGTGTGTGTGGGTGGGGGGGGGAATTAAAAATGGGGGGGAAACACGATAAGTGCAGAAAGTAACCTGCATAATATAGGATTTCTAAGATATATTTGGAATAATGGAGTTCATAGCTCTTCCAAGTTTGCAGAAAAAGTTGATTCGAACATAAAATAGTGTATTTAAAGTAGTTCTCAGCACTTTTAACACATAATTTCTGACACTTTTGGTCTTAAATGATCTGTCCACATAATCATATAAGGTGATTGTTAAAAAAAGAATACTCCTGAGTGATAATTCTGTCCTATACATATGGGCTTGCATTTTTAAGCAGCATTCCAGCAATTCAAATATACAGTGAAATTTGAAATCCATTTCTTCTTATGCACAAATGCATTATAAATCTCTTAGAAGGAGATATGATATAACCATTTCCCAAATCTGTTTGACCTCAAAAACCTTTTTTTTCTTTTTTTTGCATGTGGAGCATCACTTAAGGTCATTGTCATGAGAAAAATACTAAAGGATTTTCAATGGAGTAGTTCTTTCATTAATGCAAGCATAGCTGAATATTTGAGACAAGTCTTTGATCATCTGAACAATGAAAACTTATTAAATTTCAACATTAAAGAAAATATTATGTGGCTGGAAGACAGCTTGAACCTTTTTTGGTTCTTTGATCTTATAATGAACAGTACCTTTAAATTTACTTTTTCTATGCCTCACAGGCATTGTAGAAACTTCATGAGATGAGATTCATAAAATTCTTAGTGTTTCTCAGAAAAGCAACAGATAAAGGGCAACATAATTATAATGTGCAGGTATCATGCCTTAATAAGCATGTTATCAATTTTACATTTAGTCATTGATGAAGCAGATATTCACTTGGCGAGAACATAAAGGAGAGGTTTCATTTTGGAGTTTTCTCACTTTTGTTGTAATATCACTTAGATGGCCAAAAATTCCAGAGAACTGTAGTTAAGGAAGGCAAGAAGGATTTCCAACATTATAGTATAAATATAGTTTTGCCAAACAGAAGTGTTTTGGAGTAAAACGAACTTTGGTTTAAGTTTTAGTTCTGACGTAGGCATATTACTACAGGATATTTATACTGTAATTATCTCTTTATAACTGCTAAATTGAGTATATCCATCACTCCGTGGCCTATAAGTTCTTCCATGAACTGTCCCTACTCTAATCATCTCTCAGTAGTTCTCATCTCAGCTGACCCCATCACTATTACCTTTGTCATGCCCTCTCTTCACCATGTGTCTACTTTTACTTCTCTTTTATCTTCCTCTCTCTGACATACACAAAATAATATTCTAGCCATTATTCAAGGGTTGGTTCCACCATACTTATCATATACATACTTGTTTATGTATTTTTTTCTGCTTTCTCCACTAGAATGTAAGCTTCATTAAGTGTAAAGATCTTGTCTGTCTGTTTCACTGTTCTATTTCCAACCCTGAAACAGTGTCTGGCTCAGAGAAGAAAGAAACTCAAGTAAAAAACAAAAATTAAATTCCATTTTTTCCTGTAACCACACCTCTCACTCTGTATTACAGATTCTCTAAATAAAGAGAATTTGTTTTAAGAATTACATTATTATTTCCATTCTTGTAACCATTTACTTCTATCTTTATCTCTATATCTACTCTTCCTCCTCCCCTACTCCCTATCTTCCCTCTCTCCTTTCCTCCATCTTTTTCCTCATCCTTTGCCTCTCCCACTTCCTTTCCCTCTCCCTTCTTCTCTCCCTTCTTCCCTCCCTCCCTCCCTCCCTCCCTCCCTCCCTTCCTTCCTTCCTTCCTTCCTTCCTTCCATTTCTTTCTTTCTTTCTTTCTTTCTTTCTTTCTTTCTTTCTTTCTTTCTTTCTTTCTTTCTTTCTTTCTTTCTTTCTTTCTTTCTTTCTTT
>NW_011888857.1:5819499-5835613 GCF_000151845.1 Pteropus vampyrus
TTTCTTTCTTTCTTTCTTTCTTTCTTTCTTTCTTTCTTTCTTCTTTCTTTCTTTCTTTCTTTCTTTCTTTCTTCTTTCTTTCTTTCTTTCTTTCTTTCTTTCTTTCTTTCTTTCTGTCTGTCTGTCTGTCTGTCTTTCTTTCTTTCTCTTTCTTTCTTTCTTTCCTACCTTCCTTCCTTCCTTCCTTCCTTCCTTCCTTCCCTCCCTCCCTCCCTCCCTCCCTCCCTCCCTTTTCATCTTTTCTTGTAGGCATGGTTGATCTCTCACTTTCCAATGAGATATGGCCATTTATACAAAAACTGCTTATCTGTAAATAGTTGCCTACAGGACAACATACATGTTCACAAAAATACAATATTTAAGTTGGAAGAGTGCTTAGAATATTTTCTTTCTTCCTTATCAATTTGAACCTCAAATTATTTTTCACTAATTGAAGGAAAGATGCAGGTATGGTTTTTAAAAATAATTTTACTGGGAAAGAATAGATAGAAATGTAAGTAGCTATAGTGAATGATTAATTGTGCAAAAAAACAAAAACAAAACCTATTTTCTGTCTTAATAGACAAGCTTAAATAGTAGTTTTGAGAATTGCATAAAATATAATCAAAGCCTAGCGCAGGCCTTCAAAACACTTCACCTCAATTAAATAAAATTCACCCTGATTAGTAATGTGCCTATTTCCAGAAACTCAAGCACTAAAATATGAAAATTGATCAGGAAAGCATGCACAATTCAACTACCTCCATACTGGATAATGATATAATTATACAGTAGACCTAAGGAGGAGCAAAGCTAGGTCTGTGAATTATGAAATGTAACAAGCCATAAACGTATCTTTATTAACTCATTTCCCATTTGCCCTAAGAATACTCACTGGCAGTGCTTGTGGCTGCAGCGTTTACCCTGAGATAACTCACAGATTACAGTCCTAACCTTACCCCCAAAGTTTGCCACAAAATATCTTGCTTTTGTTAGTATTTTCGCATTGCTCTAGTATATGACAGTCTTTGGAAACAAATGACATCTTACTATCTACAGCATTCTGTTTTTAGTAGTGGTATTTCCATTTACGAAATATAGTATTCTCAAACGCTGAAAATGTCAAATCCTAGAAAACATAGCCTTCCTACGCATGATGTTCACATCGTTCTCAAACAGTTGTTAGCCAAAGATTCATCTGATGAATCTGATTTATGTATACATTTCTGTTGCATTAGGATTAGAGACAAGTTGTGTTTAAAAATAACTCCAAGAACAGTTTTTATATTTTATTTTCACATTGAAAACCAGTCAGATTTGCTTCAGCTTCAAAGAACGTGTTAATGTAAAATTATATGCTGGCAGTGAGCTGCACTTCTTTTTCTAAACAGGAAATGGGTTCAAGTGATTACACCCTCTCTTTCATATACATATCTTCATCAACACCACCAGAATAATCATGTTGTTTCTATGCTTTTGAAACTGCCTTCTGACAAAATGCTATATTATTCCACAAAAGCAGACAAAGTAATAAAACTATATAGTTGAGACAAGCTCTGTTAATTATTTACCTCTATGCATGGAAAACAATATATAATCACAACATGGTAGGGGACACTATTATACTGAGGTATCCTTAGTAATTATCAGCACTTGAATTTTAATGTGAAGGTAACAGGATTTATAGTTATGCATAAAAGAATTTGAGTTTCAACTTCACCTCCCACTTTCTGGTAATGTGGGTAAATTCATGAATATTGAATTTCCTGGACTTTGGTAATTTACAGAAGACTAAAATTAAATAACAATTATAAAAATGAGGATTGTCAGCTTCAAATTTCGACATTAGAGTAATTAAACCAGCAAACAAAACACACTGCTATATTTAACAATATTTCAGAAAAGAAAGAACTTTTAATATTAAAAATATTTAAAGGATTCAATGTCAAAAATTGTTCTTGAGAAGCAGAGAGAGAGAAACAAAGAGAGAGAGAGAGATATTCAGGGAAAATCCACACAATATTTTGTTACTATTCAATGTCAAAATCCACACAATATTTTGTTACTATTCAATATTTTGTTACTATTCAATGTCAATTTTATTACATCTCTGACTATTGAAAACTTTAGCATAGGCCAGCATTGCTCATGGAATGATGTATACGAAATAGAGACTTAATCTTACTTTTTCTCCATTTGTAAAATGGAGATGATAATGCCTGTGTTCTTAATCTTGACACAAAGTGAAATAATGTAAGGTAACTCGACTAGGTGAATAAAGAATTAACCCATTCTGGTTAGAATTCCTTTAGCCTTTGTTAGCTGTATGAACTTGGGAAAGTTACTTCATCTTACTGATTCCTTATCTGTAAGGTAGGCAAAATAATCCTTACCTGAAAGGGTTGTTGGAAGAATTACATTAAAAACAAAATATGTAGAACGGCTCTTAATGAAGTATCTTACACATATTAGGTGCTAAGTTAAATTTACTTTCTACCCTTCCTTTACCATCCTCAGCTTTCTCTTCCTTCAATCAAAATTTCTCTATGTTGTCAATAAATATTTGGATCAGAACATACATTTTGATAGTTACTTTTTAAAAAGTTTTTAAATTAAATTTATTGGGGCGACATTGGTTAATAAAATTATATGTGTTTCAAGTGTATAATTCAATAATACATCATATGTATATTGCTTGTGTGTTTACCACCCAAAGTTAAATTTCCTTCCATCACCTTATATTTGAACCCCTGTACCCTTATCTACCTCCTCTTTTATCTGGTAATCATTAAACTATTGTCTGCATCCATTAGTCTCCGTTTTTCTTGTCCATTTGTCACTTTTGGTTTTATATCTCAGATATGAGGGAATTTTATAACCCTAGTGTCAATATGTTGTCTGGCCATCAAAAAGAATCTTCACATTGACAAAGGATTTGTTATTGTCTCCCTTCCTCCGCCTGAGTTTTTGGTTCTTCCTCTCATTCCTTTCTGTTTATGATTTGGCAAGGCAACAAAAAAATATCTCATTAACTAACCACTCATACTTCAGTAACCTTAGCCTTGGAGGATGTCCTTTATCCATCCTGTTTTCTTTCATTCTTTCTTTATTTTCCTCCTCAAGGCAGAATCAGATCAGTCCACCTAATTTAACTTAAAGATTCAGATTCTTCAGATTTTCATTATGATACATGCACATCTTTGGCTTCAGTACAAATATCCCATTTAGAAATTATGAAAATAAAGTTGTATATTTAGTATGACCTTTTTAAAAGGGCACTGTTAGGAGTTTAGCTAAACTACTATATAATATTGCTGCCTCCCATCCATTTTTGTGTTGCTAAGGGGCTGCAGGGGCCTGGAACTGACACTCCCTAGTCGCTCCCTGGAGTTCATGCCTGAGACAAAAGCCTGCAGAGTAAGTTCCTGCTATGACTTCCCCAGTAACCCTGGTGATAATCTCTACTGCCTCCCAGCTCCTTCCCCACCTTGAGTGCCTGAGATAAGGCCCCATGGAGCTTACAAAAGCCCAGGTTTTGTTCTTTATGGTTTGAATTGATTGACCAGTCTGGCCTAGCCCAGAACGCCAAAGCATTCTACCCATCCCCACCAACTGCACAGTAATAAAAGGGTATGCCTCAGGTCCTTCTGCTTGCTCTCTGAGCACACTGTGCCTGACCTCTTCACATGGCCCAGGGAGATATGCCTTGTATCTCCTCCAGGACCCGTGTGTCATAAACTTCTCTGTTTCACTTTGCCTTGCCTTGTGAACTTTCTTGGATATTGGCTCACTGTTGTACACCCAGGGGCCTACTTAACACGTGTTATTTTTTAAAAAATCACAACAGGCACCATGACTAAATTAACAACCATTGGAAAGCCTACAAAAGGAGAATGGCTGCTTTTTGCATTCTGTTGATTTTAAATTACACTCTATTTTTTTCTCTTAGGAATAAAGAATACTTTAATAATTAAAGCAGATGGAGTGACTTATCAGAGATTCATTTAAAGTTCTCCTTGAGTTTATAGTTTTGATTCTGCTGATTACCATGACTTTGTTATTGGCATTAAACACTTGGTTCTACTTCACAAGAGAAATTAGCTATATGTCTTATGACCTTCCTCTAGAGCATTACCAAAAAAACAAAAAAGCAAAAACACAAAACCTCAAATAATTAATGCAAATGCATAACTGGGCAACCTAAAATTCTACCAATGAAAAGTATCTCTGACAGGTACAAAAGTCCAGCTTATCCTGCATATTTAATTCAAATATGGGACAAGCTAGAGGCTAAAATCAAGCATGATTTTTAGAATATTACAAGGCAGAAAAAATGGAATTAAGTAACAAGTTATTTAGAAACATGAATGCATTTTGGCTAAATTTTTTTGTGATGCTGTTTCTGTGTCTGAAATGGATTTATTTATAGTAATTACAGAATGATATTTTAGCACTGTTTTAATCATCAAAAGGTCAGAAACTGGAAAGCAAGAAGTTCAAAGACTGACAATACAGTGCTGAATTAAGGTGACAGTTCTGAATCCAGTCGATGGAGGAATGGCCTACTGGGAGGTGGACAGAACCTAATCCCAGTATTTCCTAACTAGGTACCTCTAGGCAAGGCACATTCCCTCTCTAAACTTTAATTTCTTAACTTTACATATGAAATAGTTAAAATTTTGAAAAATGCAACCCTGCCTAACTTTGTAATTTTAGATGTCTTGAAGAAATATTAGTAAGCACCTGAGTATTTTGCTTGGTTCTGAGGAAAATACCAATATTTTTGTAGTCTCTGTCCTCAATTGTGTATTAATCTAATTCAAAATGAGACTCATATAAATGATCAATGTACAAGATGAAATGTGATACAAGATAAAATACATTTATAAACCAAGCATGATAGGGACCCAGAGGAGAAAGCCATTATGTGTTTTGCAGGGAAGATTGCGATGGGGAGGATCAAAGAATTCTTGAGCAGATTAAGCTTTGTATTTGCATATCCTTGTTTGGCCAATATCCTTATAATACGTATCAAGATGGTTAGTGGGTTATTTTTATTACCAAACTAATAAGTTAAATATTATTCTTGTGGTCTGTATATAATTTCTGGTAAGAAATCACAATTAAGTTCACATTTTGCATGCTTTGAATTAAGACATTATAGGAAAGTAAACGTGAAAATTTATGTCTAATGTAAAAAGCAGATAATTGTTTTAAAGACTTTAGGGAACTATCTACCATTCTCCAGAGGGATGCCTGGTCCTTAAAATACACCATACTAACACATCAAGAATACCTTGCATGAAGCCAACCTCTTCAGATGGTCTGATGGAGTATAGCCCATAATGACAATGGTCGGTGATCCTTCAGCCCAGTTACAGCAGAGTATGACTTGCCTAGAAAATTTTGTTAACCAAGTGTCTGCCAACAGCTAATCAGGACCATCAAGTGTCACACAATGCATATTGGATAAAATAGAAACTAGGATTATCTTAAATCTCTGACAATTGTCTTAACAAGAAAAAGCTGGCAGCTTTTTCAACTTGCAGCTCTGGGATTTATTTTCTGCACATTTACTCCTCTCATTTCCCTAAACAATACTTTTTTCTGTTGTATAAACTCCCTTCAGTTAGAGACTTACAAGCAGATGTAATGGCAAGAAAATGCACGAGAGCTCACACTATGCTAAACATAAGACATGGTTGCTTTTCATTTCCTCAGAACATTAAGAAAAATTAAGCGTTTGCTGCCTATCGCAGTCAGAAACATTGTAAGACACATTTACATTAAGTAGTAAGTCTTAATCCCTAAGTGAAAATGAAAAATAAAATGCTCTATGTCTTTCGTTCTTGATATGCTATTAAGCAATATGAAGCATATTTGCAAACTGCAGGAAGATGGAATGAATCAGGTACATCCTTTGCTTTCTCCATGTGACTCCGATATTATCAATTAAGCAAAGCCGCTTTCAAGTAATTTAAATATATGTCAAACTGATAGTCCAATATGCTGTTAAGCCTTTGGTGATCTCTCTGTCTACTAAAAAAAAAAGGTCAAGGAATCCAGAGGTCATTTTGCTAAGTGACCTTGCTTGACTTGCATTGGGCAAGAAGTAGAATAAACCTACAAAGATATCTAAGAATATGTATGGTTTCTAATTCCAAGTTTGGGGCCTTGACTGTAAAGGATATTAATACCTTGAATATTAAAACTGCAGAGCAGCTTTTTTAGAATGAACTAACAAGAATATCTATGATATAAGCGGATACTGTATACTTAATATCTATTATGTATAATCATCATGATTAACCTGAAAGAAATCAAGGTCAAAGTTCTTCCAAATGTTTAACAGGAAACACTGACAAAGGAAAATCTAGGTGGGTTTATTAAAACAATATACATTCCCAGGCCGAGACCCATATCTACTGATAAATAATCTGTGTCTTTCAGTAGCTAATTTTATTTTCAGAAACTTTCATTAAGAGTTCACTTTATATTTGACTGAAATATTCTCCTTATAGCTGTTGCCACTTGCTGCATCTGGTTCTGCCCTCAGAGTAACATTGAATGATAAAACTATCCCTATTTCAAATTATAGTTTTTAAGGTTGCTTTTGTCACCTTTAGAGTTTTCTAATTTGAGAAATTAAAATACTTAATTCGAAGATAATTATCGAGGTTTTAAGAAATAGGAATAGTTTTGCATGGAGGCATAGAAAGTAATAATTATTGAAGGCTTGTTATGTGCCAACAATATACTAGGTGTTAAGCTAGGCTGTGTCACTGAATCTTTTAACAAGTTATATAAGGTAAAAAATATATCTCTCTTTTTAAGAAGAGGAAAATGAGCCTCAAAGGGGTTAAATATTCATGGTTACACATCAGTAACTGGTTGAAATATAAATTAAACTAATCAACAATACATTCCTGACTTTCTTCTGCAGCTTTTCACTTCAAGCTTTAGTAGACACATTCCATTTGTCACTGTTGACTTTAGAAGTGTTATTTCTAGAGTGGAACATGCTTTATCAGTCTAGACTGATAGGCAAAATTATATAAGGAATTTATCTCCCTTTTTTCGGATGTAGCATCATAATAACTTGAAATCAACACTGTAACTTCATGTAGTTGTTTTGCAAATTTATCAGTTTGACTCAGAGCTCATAGTCATTTAAAACTCTTTAATGTGATGCAAAATAAACATACAAAAATTAATTGCATTTCTATAGCTAGTAATAAGCCATCTAGAAATGAAATTAAATAAACAACTCCATTTATAATAAGATTACATAGAATAATATATTTAGAAATCAGGAAAATAAAAGAAGTCCAAGACTTCTGTACACGAAAATCTATAAAACATTGCTAAAAGGTATTATAAAAGATATTAATAAATAGAGAGACTGGTTACATAATAAATAATAGGTCCTGAGATGGATTCTCTCTTACCTACAATCAAAAGTCACACGACAGTCTTTCATTACTAGCATTACAGAGCCTTATTTGGGCACTGCTGTCTTTAAAATGCAAATATAAGAGTAGGAGAAGCAGAAAATCCATTATTGAATATACTGAAGGATTATGACTACCTAAATGAATATTTTTCAAATATCTGCTTCAGAATCACTGAGATTAGGAAGAGGGTTGTCAGGTTTATGTTGAAAACCTAAGCCAACATTTAGTTTCATTCATTTAGAATTTCCTGAGAAATTTCTCAGACTCTTAATTTTTAAAAGTTCCTTTGATGATTTTTGTGATCATTTACATGTAGAATACAGTGTTAGAGAAACTGGCCTGCACATTAGAATGACTTAGAGAAATAAAAATACTTACATACATACATACAACTACTGATGTGTACACCCCATATATCAAGACGCTGAGTTAATTTTTCTAATGTCAGCCCTGGACATCAGTATTTTATAAGAGCCCTCGAGGTGATACGCTGTTGTAAAAACAGAACGAAGAACTATAGTTCTAGAATTTGAAAATTGCTGTTCGCACCAGTCCCACTAATTCCTACTACTTACACCTGTCTTATTTCACTCATTTATATTACTCTCTTGGCCTTTAAAAGTAATTGAGTCTACAGCCTATGAACACTGAACACTCTGCATGAGAAAGTGTAACTCCTTGCAACTAGAGGTTCCAAAGACTAAAATCTAGATGGAGAGCATTCACATTTGTGAAGGTGGAGGCAGCGTTTTGAAGGCACCCAGGTTTGAGACCCACAGCAAGGTAGTAGCTGCTCCCTGGACTTATTGATAGGAGAGGAATTACCAGTGACAAGGAAGGACAACACAGGTAGAAGGAGAGTGGAACAAACAAACAACAAAAAGCAATTTATGATTTTGAGCAGGCCTCACCATTGATAGGAAAAGTAGACCAGAATGTTGCTTTTGGAAATCTTAGCAAAACACAGAACTTTTTAAGTTTGCATCCAATGGAAATTGTTTGTTTGGTGAGCTTAATAAAGTCACCATTCTTTGTCCTTTCAGATGCTTTGGCTACCTCATTACAAGAACTTGCTCAAGGCACACATCCATCAGAACAGAGGCAGGAAAAAGGTAACTGAATTTCTCCTAACTCAAGGGCACAGAGCAGGACTTTTAAGAATCAAGCCTAGGAATGACCCATAAGAGTGAAGGCCAGAAGCTTCCAAGATTTTTTCCTTTTTTTTAAATTGAGATGTAATTGATATATAACACTGTATTTGTTTTAGGTGTACAACATAATGATTTGATATGTGTATATACAGCAAAAATAAATTTTTGGTAGCTTTAAGAAAATATATCAAGAAATAAAAACACTCCTTAATATTAACCCAATCATCTTATAACTTAATTAGACACAAACATTTGAAACTATTGGCTACACTCCTAATTCAAACCAAACTCCTTAGCTTTGAAATCCAGGGCCCCGTACACTTAAGTCCTGAATTATTTTTTCAGGCGCATATCTCACCACTTTCTGTACTCTATTTTCGAGCCACGTTACTGTGCATTCTTCTCTCGCACATTTCTTCACACTGTCAGAGGCCTATCTGTCCTTCAAACTACAATAAAATATTCCTTCCCACCCCAAATCTTCTTGACTTCTTCCTCTCTTGGAAGTAAATTGCAGAGTATTTTATTTCTACTTCTCGTTAACCTTATTATGTTCTAAATTGTATGGTCTTGGTAGATGTTTAAATATCTAAAGATACGAGGGGAAAATTGTTGAGAAATTCATATTTATAAATTTACATTGGCAACTAATAGAGAAAAAAGACATTGACTTAGTTAACTTATGTTATTGTTTTGACTTATTTCCTTTCTTGTAGCTTGATTTCTTTTCAGTCATGAATAGTTTCCATATATATTTTGCATTCTGTTAACTAGATTGAAGCCTAACTTTGAATCTACTCAATACAATTGTTGTCATCTGCTATTTCTCAAATCAAGACATGATAGAACTGTCATTGTGCCAAAGTTCCAAAATTAAAATTTCATTACACTAAGATTAATAAACTAAAAACCCCACAGGGTACAAGTTACACTTTTCTTAGTATCATTTGAATACTAAGAATTTCCCTTTCTCTAATGTAACATCTCTATGATGTTAGGTTTATTTGCTTTATGGGGAAAACACTACAGAATCATATCCTTTGTGATTTTGCTTTTGTTTAGAATATTTTAACAGGTTTCCGTCATCTGGTTGTGGAAATGAGCATGCTGCTGAACATGTGGTCACCCCCTTACCTCTGACAACTCAAGTTCATGATGTTCCAGAGTCTGGTTATACTTCCTAATAAAACATTTACCCAATTCACATCCTAGGAACATATGCTTTTTTAAATTTATGTTTAGATGGTAGATACTACATATAAATAAAAAAGTTTCATGGTGGCATGAACTAAGATTGTTAAAATGCTTATGTCCTTGTTTTCATGTTAAATACTGTTAAAATCATTTTAAGTTAATCTTACATTTTCAGAATTACATTCAGGGATATTCAGATTTTCTTCCCTTGTTGTCACAACTTAAGAGCTCTCACTGATTTCAGGAGTGCTATCTTGAAGCTTGAGAAAGAAAAAGAGAACATTAGAGAGAGACAGAGAAAGAGAAATGGGCTCACCAAGTCGATTCATATGACATTGTAAAATACAATGCAACATCATATCAAAGAAAAATAATAAAATGGAAACTTGTATATATGAGATCTTAAAATTATATCTTAAAAATTCGTAACTATGAAATTAAATAAAATGATTTCTACTTAATTTTGTGTTAGTGATGCCCAATGAATTAAGAGTTCCATTTCCTGAAAAAAAAAAAGAAAAAGAATCTGTATTTTCTCTTTATTTTAACTTCCAATTTATCTGAGAAATAGTAAGTACACACCTTATTTTCTCAGAAAGAAAGAAAAAATGTTTTGTAACATCTTACTGTAATTTAGATAAAGGATTATATTCACTCCAATGCTTGACTAATTAAGTACTGCTTTATACCTCTGGAAACCCTAAATATTATTTGAAAATTCATATTTTTCAGAGTACTAAATTAAAAAATTGCTTAATTAAAAAGGCAGTTTTTCAGGTTCTGGCCGGGGAAGGGTATGCCATAACTAATATATGTAAATATCTTTATAGGCTGGTCTAGATTTTCCACTCAAATATGTGTTTCTTGACTAGAGCTGATTTGAATATGCTGTTATGCCCATCGATCTGTGAGGATACTACTGTAAGAAAGACAAAAACTTAACTCAAGTGATTTCTAACTTGCTTGGATCTGAAAATTTGATCTTGGTGGATTACAGGGGAGGAGGAAAGGAGGACTCTAACCGCTGGGGACTCAGGAACACAAAGACTAGAATGTGGTCTGGTCAGGGCACTCAAATCCACTCAGGCTTTCTCTGTGCTACATTCTAAAGAGCACTGGCCTGTTTTTTGTTTTTTTTTTTTCCATAAGCAGTTACATTCCTTAGCAGAGGAACATTCTTACAAAAACAATAATTGTATAAAAATAAAAAAACAAAGATACTTAATAAAACTAGTGGAATATTACATGTAAAAGGTTACGAAAGCTAGTAGCACATCAGAGAAACAATGGAAAATAAAGCACCTTAGTTGACTAAAATACTTTCTATGTCAAGTCACCCAAATCCTGGGCTTTATATATAATAATAAATAAATAAAGCAAATAAAATTCCTCTTTCTTTATACTTAAAAAGTTTAACTTAGTTGTGAGATTCAGAAGCACCTGTCTCTTTTTCTTTCTCCTGTTCTTTGTTATTTAAGACCTTTATCTTCTGATCTCCCCTCTGTCTTTGCCCTAGAAATAAAATAAATAAATAAATAACCAGGAAAACAAAATGTCTTTGAATAAGCCATTTGAAGTTTTACGTGTCATTGATGAATATAAAGATGAGAAACATGCTGTTTTTGTCTTCATAGACCTTACATAATCTGACTGTTATTTGCATAAATAGTTCTAATATAAAGCTGATTAATAAAAGGGGAAACAAACTGAGTCGTGAATATTTTGAAAGGACGAGTGTTAAATCCATTTGGGATTATAAGGAAAGGCATGATGGAAAGGGTAATCTTTAAAATGAGCCTTTGAATAAGTACGAAAAGAATGAGGGGAGGGCATTCCAGGTGAAAGAAACACTATAAGAAAATATATGTAGTAAGAGTCAGTTGTCGGCCCCCTGGTTTAGAGGGTAGCAGTAGTTATTAGAAAAATGCTACGAAGTAGGGAGGAGATCCCAAAATTGAGCTACGAAGTTTGTACTTAATTGAGTAGCCAAATGAGAGTCCACTGGATATTTTAAAGCAAAAATATGAGATGGCTAAAGCCCCTGTCTCTGTGATGTAGCAGCAGTGTTTAGATAAAAGTAGAACAGAAGAGAATTAGGATGGGGAAACCAAGAAAGGAGCAATAAAAAATGACCAAGTAGATGGTAAGGTAACAAAGGCTGAACCGCAGTTTTGATTCTGGCACTTGAAAAGAGATTGGCCAGTGATCATATGCTGAGAGCAAAGATTAGAACCTACAAAATTGAAAAATTCTACAGAAATAGAAAAACTGGGAGAAAAGTTAGGTTTGTAGCAAGGAAGTGACTTTTATATTGTTAATAGAGAATTTAAAACATTTGGGACTCTTAAACGGATAGGCATTATTGGATAACAGTATTAAAAAACATATTAACAAGAATCAAAACAGCCATTTAATCTAGGTAAAATCTACAGAACATGCAGTACTTGTCTTCCCATAACCTACAAATTACAGACTTTAAAAGAACAGGGAGAATAAACACTAACAGTGAAGGAGAGTCACTCCTGGCACTTGCAGCAAGAACCACGACTGCAAAAGCACAAAGAATGGAGCGAATCATATTATAAGACAAGGCGAAATTTTAGTGTATTTTGTATCTGTTAAACAATCAAATCACTGAATAAATAGCCCCAGTACACCCTTGTAAATTTAATTTAATGTATAACAGCATTAAAGGAAATTGAAATATAAAACATCCATTATTCTAGCAATAATTATTTTATTTCTAAATGTTGTTTTACAGTCTTTGTCCACATCCACATACATAAATATTTTATATAGTCACAAATTATAGTGCTCATGTAATTTTTATTGTTTTTATATACATGACATATATGCTTTAACTATCTAAGGATAAATCTAAAGGTATAGCTATCCTTTACAGGTCTATATAATATTTTATAGAATGAGCTTGCAAAAATGTATATTAGAGTTAAAAATTTTGGCGGCTTTTAATTTTAGGTTATATTCATGATATTGTAAAGAATATGTTCTTGGTAGTAGCTTGTATGATAACTAACATTGCACTAGCCATTGGTTTAAATGTCTGACTCTCCACATAGGCTGGTAACTCATGAAGGAAAGGTATCATGCCTTATTTATCCTCGCATCCTTTGAAGATGGTACATATTTGAATGTTTTGTTCACTTTTTTCTTTTCATTTTTTATTTAATATATATTTCTTAGGATAAAAAGAATATGAGAATTAAGGATCAGTGCTGAAACAAGAGGAATGGACAGATTTATGGTTATAGAAATCTTTCCAAAATGTGGTAATATGAATTACTACCAGCAATGAGTCAAATATTAAAAACACGGTTCTTGATCTTGAAATGCTCCCATTTGTTCCTCATTAACTGCTCTTCATGCCTTCTACCTTCCTAATAGTTCTTTATTTTATTCTGAAGGGTGACCTCTCTGTTATGGTATGGTACATACCAAGTTTTCTTGTATGTATCAAATTCACTAACTTATCCAAGATAATAGCACAGGACCCAAGATAGATCACTAAAAATTCCATTCTTAGAATTTAGTATTGACTAGAGTAAGAAGAGGCTATAGGTACTTAGGTACATTAAGTCCAGTACGGTGGCTGGTCAACATTGTTTCTGTGATAAAATCTTTCTTATAGTTCATGCTTCCTAGACTTCTGAAGCAGGCTTTGTTTCTGCCCATCCCCAGGCTTGTTTCTTTTGTCTTCTCCTGGGTACTAGGAGTTCCTGATGTTCCAACAATAAAGCCTCTTCATTCAATTTGGTAGGTGTCAGTGCTGATTGCATGTAATCACAGAAACTTGGATGATACAGGGAATAAAATCAATAAACTAAAACAAACAGTACGGCATAAGGGCAGAGATAGAAGTTTACCATGGAAACTGACAGGAAGGAAACCTAACCCAGTTGGGAAGCTGAAAAGAATAATACCAGTCTCACCAATGATGGAGACTACATTTTAGGGTAGTTATTCAACATCACCATAAAAATAAAAATATGTAGCTAATTGATAAATTTTAGTGTTTGCTTATGCAAATACTGTGCCTTTATGAAAACGCTCTCAGATCTTGGTAGTGAGAATGAGGCAAGGAATATATCTGGAATAAAAGGTTTTGTCTTTCTGTCTGTCTGTCTGTCTATCTACTATCTATCATTTATCTATCATCTCTCTCTCTTGCTCCCTATCTATCTATCTATGTATCATCTATCATCTATCTATTTAATCTATCTATCTACCTACCTACCTAACTACCTATCTATATACTTACCTATTTATTTTTGTGGGCTTTCGATACTTTGGGCAGAGGATAAAAGAAGTCTCATTAACTATTAAGTTCACAAAGAGAAGGAGGAAAGAATGACAGTGCAAATTTCCTCCTCCATAAGTTTGCCAGGCTACTGATAAAATCATGTATTAAACAACTAGGGTGTCTGGTTTGCCAACTTCTATAGCAATACTGAAGTTACCTTAATTTTTCCTTAGGAAAAAAATTACATGTATTAATTACTTTTAACAACTGAAGAAATTATATATCGCTTCACCAGTGTGAGCAATAAAGCATGAAAAGTTAAATTACTTTAAATACAAAACATAGTAGTTAATTGAAGAACTGTTTGCATTTAAACATAGTACATGTAATTTTTAATAAAGGCCTTGGTTTATCAGTGAGATGGCTCCTTGTAGAAAGAGGTCTTATTGATTCTGATGAATTAACACAGAATGAGAAGTGACTTTGGGGAAAGATATTGAATTTGAGAGTTGAAGAAATGTGGATTCTGATTCTGGTTTAGCACATAAGTAAAATGAGGCCTTAGATAATTTATATAACTTTGCAGGACTTCTGTTTCCTGCTATTCTGTTAAATTAGGTCGACAACACCTAAATTGTGTATGGGTGTCATTTGTTTGTTGGTTTGTTTTAATTATTTTTAGAGCAGTTTTAGGTTCACAACAAAATTGAGAGAAAGGTAGAGAGATTTTATATAAAGCCCCCACTCCCATATATGCATAGAGTTCCCCGATATCAACATCACTCACCAGAATGGTACAAATATAACCAAGGATGAAACTATATTGATATGGCATAATCACCTTAAGTCCATAGTTTGCATTAGAGTTCACTCTTGGTAATGTTTTACATTCTTTAGGTTTGGACAAAGGTATAATATATCTATCGTTACATTATACAGAGTATTTTTACTGCCCTAAAAAATCCTCTGTGTTCTGCCTACTCATCCTCTCCTTCATTACTCCTGACAACCATTGATCTTTTAATTTTCTCTGTAGTTTTTTTATTTTTCAGAATATTCTATAATTGGAATCATACACTGGATTCTTTCACTTAGTAATATGCGTTTAAGGTTCTGCCATGTCTTTTCACGGCTTGATAGCTCCTTTCTCTTTAGTGTTGATTACTATTCCATTGTCTGGATATACCACAGTCTAGGACCAGATGCCTTCATTGATGAGTTCTTGCAAGCATTTAAAGATGAATTAATACCAATTCTTCTAAAACTCTTACCAAAAAATAGAAGAGGAGGGAACACTTCCAAACTTATTTTATAAAGCCATAACCAAACAAGACAATGACACCACCAGGAAAGGAAATTTCAGACCAATACCCTGATGAAAATAGATGCAAAAGTTTTCAACAAAATATCAACAAACTGAATTTAATAATACCTTAAACGAATCATACACCATCATCAATTGAGATTTAGTCCAGGGATGCAAGTGTGCTTCAACATCCACAAATCAACAAATGTGACATATCACATTAACAAAATGAATGATAAAACTCATACGATCATGCCAATAGATGCTGAGAAAGCATCTGACTAAATTCAACATCCATTTAGGATAAGAACTGTCAACAAAGTGGATAGGTACTACTGAGCAGCAAAGCAAACAATAAAATAAAGAGGCAATTTACTGAATTGGAAAAAGTATTTGCAAATCATATATCTGAAAAGATTACTATCCAAAATATATAAAGAACTCATACAACTTGGTAGCAGAAAACAAACAAATAAACAATTTGATTTAAAATTGGGCAGAAGATCTGAATAGACATTTTTTTCCAAAGAAAACATACAGATGGCCAGTAGATACATGAGAAGATGCTTAACATCACTAATCATCAGAAAAATGCAAATCAAAACCATAATGGCATATTATCTCATATCTGTTAGAATGGCTATTAACAAAAAAAGCCAAAAATAACAAGCATTGGCAAGGACATCGAGAAAAGGGAAGCCTGGGCAGTTGGTGGGGATATAAATTATTGCAACCACTATGGAAAACAGTATAAAGTTTCCTCAAAAAA
>NW_011888857.1:5835663-5837101 GCF_000151845.1 Pteropus vampyrus
CCACTATGGAAAACAGTATAAAGTTTCCTCAAAAAAATTAAATACAGAGCTATCATATGATCTAGCAATTCCATGTCTGGGTATTTATTTGAAGAAAATAAAAACACTAATTTGAAAAGGTGTATACGCCGCCATATTTTTACAGTATTTCAATCACCCAAATATGGAAACATGAAAACAAGTGACATCAATGGATGAATGGATAAAGAAAATATGGTTTGTGTATGTATAAACACTCACACACACACACACACATACATATCTGAATACATACACACACATATATATATACATATAATAGAATATTATTCAGCCATAAAACAAATGAAATCTTGCCATTTGCAATACTATGGATGGATCTTGAAAGTATTATGCTAAATGAAATAATTCAGACAGAAAAAGACAAATACCATACAATCACACAGAAAGACAGTCAGACAGACAGGCGCGCGCACACACACACACACACATACACACTCACAAACACACACACTAAATAAAAAAACTCATAGATACAGAGACCAGATTGGTAATTGCTGGAAGCGAGGGTTGGGGAGTGGATGAAATAGATGAAAAGAGTTAAAAGGTACAATATTCCAGTTTTAAAATAATTATGTCATAAGTATCTAATGTACAGCATGGTGACTATAGCTAATATTACTCTATTGCATATTTGGAAGTTGCTAAGAGAGTAAATCATAAAAATTTTCATCATAAGAAAAAAATTGTAATTGTGTATGGAGATGATAACTAAACTTAGTGTGATCATTTACAATATATGCCAACATTGAATAATTATGTTCTATACCAAAAACTAATATAATGTTATATGTCATCATACCCCAATTAAAAAAATTTCGAAAAACCAAAAAGGAAATGAGTGTAAGAAGCAATGCAGATGGTGCTATACCATTAAAATAATGTTTATTTTCTAATCATAAATTTTGATGTTTGTAAATTTATAAATTATAAATTAAAAATGAAGTGTTTCCATTAGAAAAAAAAACAAAATAAAAAATATATTGACTATTGTAGTAGGCTACATGATGTACGATGGCCCCCCCCCTCAAAAAATGTGTGTAATGTTCTACCTCAAAAGAGTGATTACATGGCAAAGAACGTGATGAAATTAAGTATCTTGAGAAAAGGAAATTACTCTGTGTATCAGTCAGTTTTAGCTATCATAAAAAAGAACCATAGGCTGGGTGACTTAAACGACAGAAAATTAATTTTCTCACAGTTCCTGAGGCTGAAAATCCCCAAATCAAGGTCCTGTAGGGTTTGGTTTTTGGTTCTCTTTTTGACTTGGAGACTCCCCCTTCTCACTGTATTCTCACACATCAAAGAGAGAGAAAACTCTCTGGCATCTTTTCTTGAAGGGGCAGTAATCCTATCAGAGCGTGGATAGGATTATCCTTGTGGCCTCATTTTAACCTTA
>NW_011888857.1:5838781-5844194 GCF_000151845.1 Pteropus vampyrus
ATAATATATACATACATACATATATATCAGTTAATATATTCATCCAAATGGTAAGTACTTTAACTGCAACATTTAATTTAATTGTCTGAGAACACAATGAGATGAATTCCATTTCTAACTAAGATTAAATAACAATGATAGGATTTACTCTCACACCTGAAACAATGAAAAAATGGGAGAAAAGAAGAAACAATTGTGTTAAGGAAACTTACAACATAGAATGAGTGACGGGGTTCCTTAGACAGGGCACAAATGAGGCACACAGAGCCTGAATCATTGTCAACTAGAGATCAGGAGAAGGGTAGTGAAGAGTTGAAACAATGGAAAATTATGGCCACCAAAGGCTGATATTGGGAGAGATGAATTCTGCCAAAGCCTACACATGCAGTGGACTCTCCAGAGACCAATCTATGGGCCATATCTCCCTTGAAATGAGGGCCATAAAGATAAATGAAGTGATTGAAATTGTTATTTTGTTTAGTTAATTTAGTTCCCAAGGATCCTGGCCCCCCAAAAAATGAGATCATAAACATTTTAAAGGTGAGAATAATGCTTGCTTCATCTCTATAACTCCTCACAACTGATATTATTTTAAGAATAATATCAGTTGTGAGGAGTTATTTGATATTATTTTTAAAATAGAAACAATATGGCACTCTTCAGGTGATATCTCACCTGAATCCTTTGAGGCACATATTATTAGCTTCATCTGTTGGGTACAGAAACTGAGACTCTGAGGAGTCCACGGAGTCACCAAAATCAAAAAACTTTTGGATGATAGAGCTAATGACTTAACCCAAGCTGTCAGATTCCAATTTATTCTTCCAACTTCATCTTAATACCTCCCTACTAAATTTGATAGTGGTTGGCAGGGTTCATCAACATTTACTATAAGCCCCCTCTTTGCCTTCACCCTTAAATTATGTAATGACCCTCCAAGGGTCTAGTTTCTGTATTATAAGCTACAGATAAAGAGAAAGAGCATCTCTACACAATACTCTGCCTATGAAGTCCAGTTTGCTAAAATATGCTTTAACTTTATTAAGGCTTGCTTTGTGGCCAAGTAAGTAATTGCTTTAAGAAAATAAATACAAGTAAGTAAGGAA
This sequence comes from Pteropus vampyrus, assembly GCF_000151845.1. Classification (NCBI taxonomy): domain Eukaryota; kingdom Metazoa; phylum Chordata; class Mammalia; order Chiroptera; family Pteropodidae; genus Pteropus; species Pteropus vampyrus. Next base: position 5,839,888 of record NW_011888857.1, read on the forward strand.
GTAAAAAATGATGCTCTATTTAAAGAATACAAATTTCCACAAGTTTTATTAAATTAAAGTTTCCAAATATATTATTTGGTTTTTCAATATCTTCACTAATTTTGATCTACTAAAAATTTCTGAATGGTTTTATATATGTATAGGTTATTGACAGATGGTCATAAGGAGGAGCAGTATGGCTATTGTCCACCTCTAATCTTCCCAGAATTATCCCTACTTAAACTTTAATTCATGTATGTAAAGTGAGATACAGTGATCAGAAAAATGATCTGCAGTGATAAATAAAAACAATTTTTTCAGGAGGTTGGCTCAGAGTGTTTTAAAAACATGTTTAAAAGACAATGTTTCTCTCTGCTCTACCTCCCTCTCTATCCTCAGGGTAAGATAATATACTATGGCAAAAAAGAAATTTCATTAGTTAATATACAATTTTCAAAGCTGAGTTAATGCCCTTCTAGTTCTGTGTTCCTAATTCTACTAAATCCTTCTGTTATGCTTCAGCAGAAAACAAGTGCACCATTTGTTCTTGGTTAACTCTATATTTCCACTGTAATGGCAGTTCTAGAATAACAGCTTTAACTTGAAAACCCAAAGGTTCTTGGCATTTGGATTTTCTCCAGTTCTTCAATCTCACATTGTTTGCTAAAGTTAAATGGCCACCAAGAGAGAAAACAAACTTTCTTTTGGGATTCCATATAATAGAGTTATTTCTAAATAAGAGCTAACATGTTGTTCCCTAGAAACTAAATAGCTGACTAGCTTCTTAAGAAAAACAAATATTGGATTTTGCTCGAATCTCCCTTTGCTCTACTGTGAGCAGAAATTGTGAAATTGTGAAATTAATATAAATAAGCACTATTCCAATTATCAAAAATGATTTGGTTTGAGAGGACCCTTCCCTTGCAGCAACTTTAGGGGATTCAGTGTTTTCTAAACAAGTTACACTATCCTTCTCTGTCTTCGTTCAATTTGCTCTTTCTATCTCAATTTTCTTTCTTCCCATACTCTACGATAATGAATCCTACTTGGGCCATTGGGTCCAGCTCAATCATATCTTCCTTCACAAATACTTTCTGAAGATTAAATCAGGTATGATAGCATCTCTATGATTCTAAGGGAGTGAAAAAAATACAGCAATATTTAATAATATTTCCAGGAGAGGAGGTATTAAAATTATATGCCAATTTTATGATATATCTTCATGTCAGAAATGGTAAAATAAGAAGTGGAAAAAAAAGGTGTATTAGAATCTTTCTTTTTTCAGAAAAGAAAATTGAAACTCAGATAACAATTAAATCATTTGTCCAAAGCCATGTTACTAAATTTGGTGCAATACCAATGTACTAGTTTCCTACTGCTGCTATCAGAAATTACAGCACACTTAGTGGCATATAACAACGTAATTTATTATCTTAAAGTTCTATTGGTCAGATATTTGACAAGGTCTCATTGGATGAAAATCAAGGTTTTGGCAGAACTGTGTTCCTTCATGGGGGTGCTAGAGAAGACAAAATCCTTGCCTTTTCTAGCTATTAGAGCCCTCTCACTGCCTTCAGCTCATTGCTTGCATTGTCTATCTTCAAACTCAACAATGTCATATTTCTCAGTGCTTCCATAGTCACAACTCCCTCCTGCTCTTGTCCACTTTTAAGGTCTCTTTTCTTTACTTTGGGCCCATTTATACAAACTGGTGTAACTGCTCTAATGTCAGCTGATTGTGAACTCTACTTCTATGTGCAACCTTAGTTTCCCTTTGTTATGTAATCTAACAAAAGCCACAAGATATTTCTAAATTAAAAAAACATGTTTATAAATAACTCATACATCTAAGAGGAAATCATAATTTTTAAAAAATTATTAAATTGGATTTCTAATAAAAGTTATATTTGAAATGTTTGCAATGTAGCTGAAATAGCCCTTTGTAGGAAAATGTATTATTTCAACATACTTATATCAAACAAAGAGGAAAGGCTAAAAAAACCTTCAAAAGTTTGCAAATAACCCAAATAAAGGAGAAAAATGCCAATAATAAAGAAAGGAGGAACAAATGTGAAAGTAGAAAACAAAGCCAGAATAGAAAAGGTAAATAGAAAAAAAAAAAAGGTTCTTTAAAATATTAATAAAATAGACAATGTTGAAGAAATATTGGTAGATATAAATAAACTATTTGGAATGAGAGTGTTTGTATAACTATTTTTACAGTAGAATTAAAAAATAAAGATGCAATACCATAAATACTTTAAAACGAATCCATTTTAAACCACATATGAAACTGGTATACCTTCAGAAAAATATAACTTTTCAAAACTTACTGAATTAAAAATATCTGGGGAAACCAGATATTATCTAGCAAAACAATAACTTGCAAGTTACTGGTCAAATGGACCCTATTGGTAGTTATTGAAAAAATTAGCAATCCATATTAATACATTTTTGTTTGCGTCACCAAATCACACTATACTCTAAAACAACTCTATATGGATTCAATAATGTAGTGAAAATAATCTGTGATATAATTGGAAGAAATACAGAAGAATGGTTTTATGACTTAAAGGTAAGAAACTTTTTCTTAATGAAAAAGGCATTATGCACTAGTCAAAAAATAAATCGATAGACTGATTCAACTACACTAAACTAGTCTTTTTATCAAAAACATAAAAAAGATAGTAAAAAAAGAAAATAAAACTCATTATATATATGAACTGGGAATAATTACTTGCAAATCAAAGGATTTGTTTCCAGAATAGGTAAAGGAGCCTTATAAATCAATTAGCAATTGAAAAAAAAACTTAAAAAGGAAAGGGCAGAGATACAAATGGTCATGTCCCATAATGGGATAAACAAATTTTGTATTAAGATAGAAAAAGATGGCACTCTGTCATTAGTCATCAAGGAAATACTGATTAAGACCTGAGTGAGCTACCATTTCATATCAGTAAAATTTTTGGCTTAGAATACTAAGTTTAGTGAGAATGTGCAATAGAACAATAATAAGACATCCTCAATATTTGTAGGAAATAAATTTCAAGTACTCACTTTTGGAAAACAATTTTTCTATATCATGTGATGCTGATAAATACATGGCCTTTGATACTGCACTAATTCTTCTAGTTTATACACTTTAGGCTCGTATGTGTCTATCAGAGATATGAAATACAATGTTCAAAACTGCATCTTTCATAAAAGCAAAAACTGAAGTAACTCAAATATCCATCAGTAGCAGAATGAAGAAATAAATTGTAGCATTATCTCTTACTTAAATTTAGTAGTGAGAATTAATTGACTATGACTACGAGCCACAAACATGGATGCATCCTAAAAATCAATATTCAGTGAAAATAGTTACAGAAAGTTAGAGAAGGATAATACCATGTTCATAAAATTCAAAAACATTCAAAACTAGCTATACTCCATAAAGACAAATGTGTATGGGGTAAAATATACAATACTCACACAGTGTTGAAGAATAATAGAAAATTTAGAATATCAATTGTGCATGAATACACAGTTAATATCAGTAATATTAATAATGTTCCAATCATGTTTTTATGTTGGTTGGTGGACTTATGTGTGTTTATTACTTACAAAAGTTAAATGAAAACATTAAATAATTAAACTGTTTACATCAGTTACAAAATATATCTATTGATATAAAATTGTTCATACTTTGTTAACTAAAATGGTTTACAAAACAAGACACACAGTATCATCCTGTTCTGTGGAAATATATGAAAATGTGTATGTGTAAAGTAAATATTGAGAGAAAATACGTGAAATATTTTTGTATCCTACTTGTGGGGATTATGGGGTTGCTTTATGCTGTTTTAATTTTTTTTATGCTTTCTGCTTATTTTTTTCTGAAATAAAATTGATTCTAAAATTTAAAAAAAGGATAAAAATTATAAAATATTTTATGTCAGAGCAAGATTATCCTAGTTAAAAGAGTTTTAAGCAATATGATGGAGGAATTGAAGCTAGGAACTAGACTCCAGGATTGTCTTAGAGAATAGGATTTTGACATGAGGAAAAGAAAACTTGGGTAAATAAAAGGAGCTCAAGAACAGAATGAGGCTTGTGGGAACTAAAAATAGTACATGAACATGATCCAAGGAGAAATGTTCAATAGTGGAAAAGTATGTTACATTGAATAGTTGATGGATTTAACCTCTAGATTGAATTTAGACTTTATCCACTATGTAGTAGAGAATTAAAGTATAATTTTTCACGTCTTGACAGACTTAGACATAATTACTCATAGAATTGGTGCTTGTAATTTCAGTCATTGCCATACAATCCAACTTAAATTA
>NW_011888857.1:5844244-5848686 GCF_000151845.1 Pteropus vampyrus
AAAATAGTTACAGAAAGTTAGAGAAGGATAATACCATGTTCATAAAATTCAAAAACATTCAAAACTAGCTATACTCCATAAAGACAAATGTGTATGGGGTAAAATATACAATACTCACACAGTGTTGAAGAATAATAGAAAATTTAGAATATCAATTGTGCATGAATACACAGTTAATATCAGTAATATTAATAATGTTCCAATCATGTTTTTATGTTGGTTGGTGGACTTATGTGTGTTTATTACTTACAAAAGTTAAATGAAAACATTAAATAATTAAACTGTTTACATCAGTTACAAAATATATCTATTGATATAAAATTGTTCATACTTTGTTAACTAAAATGGTTTACAAAACAAGACACACAGTATCATCCTGTTCTGTGGAAATATATGAAAATGTGTATGTGTAAAGTAAATATTGAGAGAAAATACGTGAAATATTTTTGTATCCTACTTGTGGGGATTATGGGGTTGCTTTATGCTGTTTTAATTTTTTTTATGCTTTCTGCTTATTTTTTTCTGAAATAAAATTGATTCTAAAATTTAAAAAAAGGATAAAAATTATAAAATATTTTATGTCAGAGCAAGATTATCCTAGTTAAAAGAGTTTTAAGCAATATGATGGAGGAATTGAAGCTAGGAACTAGACTCCAGGATTGTCTTAGAGAATAGGATTTTGACATGAGGAAAAGAAAACTTGGGTAAATAAAAGGAGCTCAAGAACAGAATGAGGCTTGTGGGAACTAAAAATAGTACATGAACATGATCCAAGGAGAAATTTTCAATAGTGGAAAAGTATGTTACATTGAATAGTTGATGGATTTAACCTCTAGATTGAATTTAGACTTTATCCACTATGTAGTAGAGAATTAAAGTATAATTTTTCACGTCTTGACAGACTTAGACATAATTACTCATAGAATTGGTGCTTGTAATTTCAGTCATTGCCATACAATCCAACTTAAATTATATATATACACACACACACACACACACATATATATAATAGCTATGAAGAATGAAAAAAATGACATCATAGCTATTTCTAAACTTTATTTCTAAGAAAGATAAAGTTGGCAATAAATTATGAAGTAAAAGTAATGTAAATAACAGCACACGTTAATTATTTAAGAGAATTATTCTAAATTAATCATGAGAAATATTAATGTTTCCAAAATGTTTTGAATATGAATAGTGCTGTAGTAAACTGAATTAACTACTCTACAAGTAATAAATGCTTATTAATATTTCAAAATGGCATAAATCCTTGTTTAAATCAGAAATAATCATGAAACAACTTATTTCTTACACTAATGATTACACTAATACATGCTTAAGTTCTGAGGTATTACCAACAATTTTAAGATCCTAGAATAATTCAGGACCTTGATTAACATTATATGTATGGCCAACATGCATAAGGAGGACTATTTGCAAATGGATTGGAAGAATGTATGGATACGTCTGATTTAAATCTGGAATGATGAGGTCGAGTACAGAATTTTACTGTTTTAAAAAGTTGAAAAAACTAAAATAATTTATAAAGTTCCAGAGTTTGCATTTTTTTCTCTCCTTTTTTTTTTTTTTTTTGGAAGCGGGGCATGGCAATAATAGCTTCTATTTATAGAGCTCTTGAACTATGCCCTCCAAATATAAGTGAATTATGTGGATTGTATCCCAGTAACCAATCATGCTACTTTTAAAAAAATTTATTGGGGTGACATTGATTAATAAAATTATATGAGTTTCAAGTGTACAATTCAATAATACATTATCTGAATATTGCATTGTGTGTTCAAATTTCCTTTTGTCACCATATATTTGACCCCCTTTAGGCTTATCTACCTCCCCCCTCCCCTCTTTCCCTCTGGTAACCACTAAACAGTTGTCTGTCTGTGTTGTTGTTTGTTTGTGTTGTATATTTGTTGCTTTCAGTTTTATAGTCCACATATGAGTGAAATCATATGGGTCTCAATTTTTTCTGTCTGGTTTATTTTGCTTAGTATGATTATCTCAAGGTCCACCCCTGTTGTCACGAATGGCATCTGCCATTAGTGAATTAACCACAGTTAATCTTAATATTGGACCACTGTAAAATTTAATTAGGAAAAAAGTGAAATTTTAAATCAATAAGATTAAGGTTTTTTTTTTACCTATATTGCATATACGCCACTTTCCAAATAGAGCATTTCTGAAGTATATTAGAAAGAACAGTATTCACAATGTAACAATTCATCTCCAGAGGTTAAATGGTTTGTAATAACCAAACTTTAATCAAGCAATTCCTATGCATAATCTGAAACTTTCCTGTTAAAAATTTAAAATTTATTCTCTTTCACTCATTTTGATAGAAATACAAAAAAGCTAGAACTTACTATCAAGAAATATGTCTTTAGAAATTGAGAGTTCTCTGATAAACTTCAAACTCAATTTTGTAAATGTCTAATAAACTTTAAAACAAGACTTCTTAAATTGATGTTCACTGATACTAAATTATAGGTATTTTTTCTGTGGAGAGAGTCCATTGTTTTTATAAAATTATTAAAGCATCTGTAAAATACTAAATAAATTATTAAAGACAACAGATTTAAAGCATGTCTCCTATTTTTGTTACAACCCTAATGCCTTGCACATACCCTCCTTTTATGGGAAAATAATAAGCATGCAATTTATTTATTTGTTCATTTATTCAAAAACTACTTATTGGGTGGCTATGATATGGCTGGAATGTGGCAGACTACAAAAACAGATGTGGGTCCGGTGCTCATGGAACCCATTCTGGTAGAAGAATTGCATGTAAAACAAATAATTTCACAAAACTTTAATTAATTACAGTTTGGATAATTACTCTTAAAGAAGATTTTAGATTGCTTTGAGAGTACAGTATGCAGTAGAGTTAGCTGACCCATCTAGAGAGTCACATAAGTTTCCCTGAGAAGAGGTATTGAAAATGAGACCTGAGGATGAGTGGTGGATCCCCAGGTGAAGAGGCCAGGAGATCCCTCCAGATGAAGAAGTGGAAGAGGCAAAGGGCTGAGGAAGGGAGAACTTTTCTAATTTTAAGGAACCAAAAGAAGCAATATGCTTGGGGTAAAATGAAAAGAGGTGAAAAATCCAGTTAGAGTGGAAGACATGGATAACTCATTAATGTCTGCTTAATTTTCTCTCTAAGCTTTTAGCTCTACCCTGAGAGTCATCCACATCATATATAGTTCCATCTTTCCTTCCCATCTCTACCCTTCACAGATTCCCTATATTCCACTAAGTTGAATCCTCTCAAGTGTTGACAGAAAAATGTAATAAAAGACAAAGTTGAAATGAATTATGTTGCTCTTCCTCTGTTGGCTCCCTTATACATACAAGTTAACAAAAAATTTCCTGGTTTTGGGCACAGAGTCTTCTTCAAAACCACCTCTTTAACCCAGGGGTTCCCAAACCCCGGGCCGCAGACTGGTACCAGTCTATGGCCTGTTAGGAACCAGGCTGCGCAACAGGAGGTAAGTGGCTGGTGAGTGAATGAAGTTTCATCTGTATTTGCAGCCACTCCCCGGCGCTGGCATCATCGCCTCAGCACCATCCCCAGATCATCAGGCATTAGATTCTCATAGGAGCACTAGTCTCTGGTGCCAAAAATGTTGGGGACCACTGCTTTAATCTCTTTCTATATCTTCTCAATTACCTATTTACTCTTCTCACTACTAGTACTCCAAACACTTAGCACTCACTATATTAAACGCTCTCTCTGCCCTCTCAGATGTGTGTATATGCACAGTGTTTTGTCTTGCATCATTTGTAACAGTCCCCTCCTCCTGACTCTGTCCTTCTACCCATGATTATATCTTCTACTTTATCCTTTATTCTTTTTCCTGATAATTTCCCAGTTATCCTTGAAAATACAATGTGAATATAATCTGCACTAATGAGTCTTTCCAAGCTTTCTCATGGACAATCACATTTCCATAGATGTTTTTCATGAATATAGTATAGTTTTGATTTTTAAAACATGTTTAATTATCTCCTATACTAAAGATTCTATATCAGTTATAAATCATTAGTTGTGAGTTATATAATCTATAACTAACAATAGCTTAATATCTTACATATGAAATCCTACAGTAAGGGAGTTCTAAAGTTGGTTAATTCTACAATTCAATAATGTCTCAGGATCCATGAGCTTTTCAGCTTTCTACTGTAATGTTTTCAGAATGCTCCCACAAAATTACAAGATGCCTACAGCACTCCTAATTTAATAACTTTCCAATACAGTATATGGTAGTATATTGGCTATATACTACCATATACCTATTACATATTTATCTATTATAGATGGTAGAATCTAAACAATAGAATATTTTGAAAAGTTATTAAATTAGACCCCAAGAATTGATTTATTCAGAAAGACTTACTATGTCATAGAGATATACAAGACTTCAAAAAAA
>NW_011888857.1:5848736-5855966 GCF_000151845.1 Pteropus vampyrus
TATGCACAGTGTTTTGTCTTGCATCATTTGTAACAGTCCCCTCCTCCTGACTCTGTCCTTCTACCCATGATTATATCTTCTACTTTATCCTTTATTCTTTTTCCTGATAATTTCCCAGTTATCCTTGAAAATACAATGTGAATATAATCTGCACTAATGAGTCTTTCCAAGCTTTCTCATGGACAATCACATTTCCATAGATGTTTTTCATGAATATAGTATAGTTTTGATTTTTAAAACATGTTTAATTATCTCCTATACTAAAGATTCTATATCAGTTATAAATCATTAGTTGTGAGTTATATAATCTATAACTAACAATAGCTTAATATCTTACATATGAAATCCTACAGTAAGGGAGTTCTAAAGTTGGTTAATTCTACAATTCAATAATGTCTCAGGATCCATGAGCTTTTCAGCTTTCTGCTGTAATGTTTTCAGAATGCTCCCACAAAATTACAAGATGCCTACAGCACTCCTAATTTAATAACTTTCCAATACAGTATATGGTAGTATATTGGCTATATACTACCATATACCTATTACATATTTATCTATTATAGATGGTAGAATCTAAACAATAGAATATTTTGAAAAGTTATTAAATTAGACCCCAAGAATTGATTTATTCAGAAAGACTTACTATGTCATAGAGATATACAAGACTTCAAAAAAAATCCAAATATTCAAATTATTTTCAGGAAATAATGTATGTGCTAGAGAAGCAGAGAAGACTGCTTTTGCAGGTGATTAAATGTAGAATCAAAGCTGAAGCATTTGATAATAGCAGAATCCATATACTAGTATATTAACCAACAACAGGAAAATGACTACAAAGATGATATCATAAAGGAAGATGTAATTAATGAAACATAAAAGGATGTATAGTGTTGCAATATGGAGGAATTCTTCAAATTAGGAAGAATGGTGTTTTGTTCTAAAAACCTCATGTTAAGCTTCAGAGAATGGAGTGTCTAAAAATGCGCTGGATATAGCTGGGTTTTCTGGAGGAAACAGTGGTGAATTAAAAATAGGGAGATAAATGATCATTCTGTATTAAGAAATTACAAATGAGAGATGTTCATTCTTGGACATGTCTTTTTAAAAATTCTCAGAAGACTTTAGTCGTATTAGACAAAGTATGTGGTATTAGACAAAGTAATTTTCCAAAAGTAAAGGTCCTTTTGTTGTCGTCCCTTTTTGTTCCCATCATGGTAAGGCTACTGTGGAAGCATTCCCACTTTTATACACAACCAATTAGATTTCAGAAAACACACTGGATTTTCAAAAGGGCCTGAACCCTTCATCATAGCTTGCTGCAATTCGCAGATGGTTGTCAACACAGGTGAAACCTATAAATTCCCCCTAAATATTATGAGGCTTTAAATAATATTCTACCAAAGCACATTCCAGGATGTGAAACTCTGAAGTCATTTTTAAGAAGGTAAAGTATGTGACACTAAATCAAAACAATAAGCCATTCTGCTCACATTTCTATCTCTGACAGAGCCTCAAGAAACCTCAGAAATCAGGCCTCCATAATTTCAGCTTCAAAAGTGTGCCTGACCAAACTTTAAACTTCACAACTTATTGTGTAATCATTCACTCAGCAAACAATCATTCATCACCTGATCTGTCAGTGTAAGGCACTATTAAATGCTGTAGGGTGAAAGGAAAAATGAGAAAGGAAGAAGGACATAAAAATGAAGTATAAGACATTTATCTTAATGTTACTTGCATGTGTATTTTGATGGGAAAAAATGTAAAAATCAGAAATAAGGAAATAGTCAATTACTGTGTATATCTATAAAGAAATAATATATAAAATAATTCAAATAAAATTTAAAGTGAATTTTAATGAAATGCATTATATTACTCATAAAACGTTAACAAACTATGTCATCTTTTGTAAGAAAAAAAACAACTGTGCTTCAGTTTACTTATGAAAAATGAAGATAAATTCTGTATGATGGTAAATGCATGTCATTTTACAATTTTCAAAACACATGAAACTTCGTATTATATAATACCAAGAGTGGACCGTAATGTGAACTTTGGACTTTGGATGAACTAATGTGTCAATGTGATTTCATCAATTGTAAAAAATGTACCAGTCTGGTGAGAGATGTTAATAGTGGAGAAGGCCGGGGGTGGGGAGGGGTATGTGTAGAGAGTATGTGAGAACTCTCTGTACTTTCTGCTCAATTCTTCTGTACACCTAAAACTGCTCTGAAAAATAAAATATATTGAAAAGGAAAAATAAATGATGATAGTATTGGATTGTAAACTAAATTTTAAAATAAATATCCATGAGTCCAATAATTTGATATAAACAAATGATTGAATAAATAAATAAATAAGGATGAAAGAACAAATATTTGCGATGAAAAAATTCTAAATAATATTTATTTACACTTTCCCTTCAGTAGGTGGAGCTTAAATGCCCTTCTCTTGAGTTTAAGCTGACAGTGATTCACTTCTAAAGAATAAAGTAGAAAAAGAAACAAATCCTAATTGTGGAGAAATCTGGCAGAAACCATTTTAACCAAGTAATGAGAGTTATCACCAATGATGTCATTTGTCCCTGCTATGATGATGAAAAGAGCAGCATACTTCTGGGGTACTATTTATAAAAATTCATAACCCTAGTCAAAGTATGAAACCCATGCTTTGGGGGATATTTATAAAATACCCATCACTCCTCAAAAGTGTCAAGGTCATGAAAAACCCAAAATGACTAAAATACTGTCACAGACCAGTAGAGACCAAGGAAACATAATGCCCAATGCAATGTGTTACCCTGAGTTGGATTCCGAAATGGAAAGAGGACATTAGTAGAAAAACTGGTGAAAACCAAATAAAGTCTATAGTTTGGTAATAGTAATATAGCAATGCCAGCTTCTTGGTTTTGATAAATATACCATGATTATGTAAAATCTAACATTAAGGGAAGCTGAGTGAAGGGTATACAGGAACTCTTTACTATCTTTGATATTACATTGTTTGGTTTAAAATTATTCCAAAAGAAAAAAATTATTTTTTAAAAAGTGAGAGGAATTATATTTCTTCCTTCTAGAGTTTTGTGAGGAGTAATTAATGTCATATGAGTGAAGTACAACTCAATTAATATCAGCTACTATTAGTAGTATTGCTACTAACATTAGTTTCTAAAATTGTCCATGACAAATAAGCATTAGTTTATAATAAAAAAGAATATAATTTTAAAGAGTGGTTAATATGATAAGTGATTATTATGGGTGACCTTATGTATATGAGCATATAAATATGACAAAGAATTCACATTGTATACTTGTTCAGAATATTAGTTTAATCCCCAAATATTAACAAATAGCTAAAAATGAAAAGAAAAAAATGCTAGGAAATCAGGCAGTCTTATTAAATGTATGTTCACACAAATTTAAAATTGAAAATTAAAACATTTTATCTATCATGTGCCAATAATATATTAAGCATATGGAGAAGTTAGAGAAGGTCTATTTTTAATGTAGTTCAAGTAAAAGCTTAGTGAGACCAAGGTCATGCTTCTGACTGTCTCAGCAGTAGTGTAATGCATCTGGGATTTTATTGGGCCATCGCTGGAGCTTCAGCAGCATTAACAGATGCTGCAGGGAGATGAGGACACCATCCCAGTTGTGAAGAATGGCTCTAGACTGAGAAGACAATGTTTATAATGTCTGAGAAATGTGGCAAGTTTAGGCACTGTTGGGTAATTATGTGGAGAGGTTGGTAAGAAGGCATTTAAGTTAGTCGGATGGAACACTAATAGATTTTTTGAGGTCAGAGACTCATGGAGATATAGGGAATAGCAAAATATTATCTTTTCCTAATGAGAGAAGTGGAAAAATGCCAATCAGGATTTCTTAAGTGCTCAGCAAAGCAGATTGGCATTCATGAAAGGAAACTTACCATAATATTGATAGGAAATTGAATACCTAATTGATGAAAATAAGGTGACGATTTTACAAATTGTCAACTTTATAGAAAGAAGTTAGGAGATGTTGCTCCTTATGTCTTTGAACAAGCATCCAGGGAATCTCTCTGTTAGCTACATTCTTTGATACCATATGTGTATATATGTATATATATATATGTATGTGTGTGTATATCTACATATATATTTAAAACACATATATGTGGTATTGTATACATATGTATATGTACATATGTATATGGTATTGTATACATATGTATATGTACATATGTATACATATATACATATATACACACATATATGTATATACACACATATATACGTGTGTGTGTATATATATACACACATATATGTATATACACACGTATATACATGTGTGTGTGTATATATATATACGTATGTATATATATGTGTATATATACACACATGTATATATGTGTGTATATACATATATGTGTATATATACACATATATACATATATATATATATGTATGTATGTATGTTTTAACTCTATCAGGAATGATTCTGGGATGGATTAGTGTCCAATGGTAAATTTAGCCATGGAGAATGAGCAGTAGCAAAATTCAAGGTTCTAGGTGATTTTAATCCTATAGTGCATTTTATTTACAAGTTTAGATTTGCTTGAATATATTATACATGAATTTGCTAACTTTCTTTTGAATTTATTTTTAATTTAGTCTGTACCTGTTAGTATAATACTTACTTTTATTTTGCTATATTTTGTTTGAAGCAATACTTTATTCCATCGAATCTCATGTTTCCTATAACTTCATCTCTCTTGAAGAAGTTGTTTTGTTTTGTTCCCTGCTCCCCACCTCCACCTCCTTCCCTCCAGGACTGAAAAACAGAGCAAGATACTAATAGGAGTGCTAAAGAGGGAATTTAGAAATTGGAGTTAGCGTGTTATGTGATTGGGGGCAGATCAAGGTTTTCCAATGCATTTGTCTAGAGAAACAGGAAACTTCTCCAAAGTCAGCATGTGCCTAATTTTTACTGATAAAGGCTATAAGGTATCATCCCTTTGAATTTTCCTCTATCTACATCAAAATTTATCCATAACCTTATTCATCTTTAACTACTTATCTCTCATCTCAGAAAGTGTCCCTACTCTTCTCCATGTCTAACTTTTCATTTTGTAAATTATATTCACATTCCTTGATGTTTCTTCTGTAATTTTGAATCCTGAATACATATTTGTATTTGTTTCATTAACTTTTTCCATTCCTTCCTTTCTCTCTTACTAAAAATGTATACAATCTCCTTCCATCCTACTAAAAAGCCTCTCATATATTTGTCCACTCTCTTCTTCACAGCTCATTTTCTTAAAAGAATCTTCTAGTTTTCTCTCCTTCACTTTCTCACAAATTCCTCCAAATTTTATGTCCTTTGCATTTCTGAAAACCGTTCTCTTTTCTCCTTTTCCATAGCCACTCTCTCATTGTCTCTAACCAAGAATATGCTATTATTCTCCAACAATTTCGTTTGCTTCTAACATCTGTCCTCCTAAACCTCTTCTCTGTATCATTACTGGTATTATCTTCTTAAAATTGTAATCTCATCTGGTTTCCCTTGTTAAAAAACTTTTAGTAAATTTTTTGTGACTGCAAAACATAAAAAATAATGAATGAAAAGTCCTGGAGAGAAAAAAAAATATACTGTCAACTTAAAATGATCATAACAAGTTGATTAAATTCTTCATAGATGTCCTTTGCTTTTGAGACTGTTACAAGGAAATGTCTTACAGATGGGGTTTTTAGGGTCAAGAATTTCTACTTAATGTAAAAGAGACAAAAGAAAAAATGGATAAGAATTTTTAGTGTCAATGATAAAAGGTCCACTTGACTGATAATCAATGGAGAAGAAACTGGGGTCTATCTTACATATAAATGGCCAAGTAGTAACTAAAAGCTAATCTAAAACACCTTTGAAATAACTTAATCTCTGTTATATTGGAGGCACCATGAATGTCATTACTATTTGATGAGTGTCTGAAAAATTTTCATTAAAATATAGTAAAAAAAATGAAACCAATCATCTGGTTTTTTCCTGCCCCACGCTGGGTCCCACCAGAATGAGGGGAGCAGCAGTGGCCAGGCAGCCCAGCTTCACAATGGCTCACGGCCACCCTAGCCCTAACCCTAAACATAACCCTAACCCTAATTTTGTTCCATCCAGTCTGAGATTCTGTTTAGGGGTGGCCTGTTTTAGGGGAGCCTAGTTTGATTCTGCTTCAGCAATAAGCTGTATCCACATCCCTGAGAAGAGCCAGACCCACAGAGGCCCAGCATGCACCCTCCCTGTCCCTCTTCCCCAATGCAAACAAGGAAAAAGAAGCCAAGTGGGTAACCAAGAAACTAAAGAAGATTTACATATAGAAAACTAAGAAAGAAGAAACTAGGAGAGCTCAGCTCCTGATAAAGCGGGCCAGAAGGAAGCCAAGTCTGATTGTATCATATACCATGTCTTAACAGTTGTCCTTGTCTTCCTTCCCCTCCACAATTCAGTGGAATATTTTTCTAAACATTTTGTAAATGCAAGTTTTTTTTACTAGCCCTAGAAACATTTTTAAAAAAGGGACTCCCACCTCATCCTATTTGAAAATAAATGCTTTTTTTTTTTTAAGAGGTGAAATAATTTGCTGGTTGTTTATTTCTTGGTACAGCAAGAAAATAGTGGGCTATGAAATATGGGAGGCTTTGTCTTGGGTGTCAGCTTAACATCCCATTGGTGGGGGAGGGAGAGTAGTTTTTATATCCTATAACACACAGCATACTAAATAACAATTTGGAGTCACAGCTGTGCATTTAATATGTCTTGAACTTTTAAAATTACTTCTAGTCTCATATTGCCTTTTAGTAGAACTGTTTCCTAAAGAAAATCATTCCTTGACCTTGGCTCTTCCTGTCAGATTTTCATGTTCTCTGTAACATTTTTGTTGTGGTAGTCCAATTGCCGTAGTAACTTTGTTAATATGCTATGAAAGACTAAAAATTTGAGTATGTAGTGTATATGATATTAAATTGTAAACTTATGATGTAACAACTTATTAACATGTAAAGATATTAGTACTTGATATCATCTTAAGAAAAATTTGCCTCCAAATGTTAAACTGAAATAACTGCTTAGAAAAGAACCATAATTATATGCCTTTAAAATTTTCAGTACATACATTAAGAATTGCGTACAAATTGAAATCTCAATTATGAAAAAAAAAGGAAACTGGTGGGCATTCTTTTGTGACATAAAAGATATTCAG
>NW_011888857.1:5856556-5868664 GCF_000151845.1 Pteropus vampyrus
AGCCACTCTCTCATTGTCTCTAACCAAGAATATGCTATTATTCTCCAACAATTTCGTTTGCTTCTAACATCTGTCCTCCTAAACCTCTTCTCTGTATCATTACTGGTATTATCTTCTTAAAATTGTAATCTCATCTGGTTTCCCTTGTTAAAAAACTTTTAGTAAATTTTTTGTGACTGCAAAACATAAAAAATAATGAATGAAAAGTCCTGGAGAGAAAAAAAAATATACTGTCAACTTAAAATGATCATAACAAGTTGATTAAATTCTTCATAGATGTCCTTTGCTTTTGAGACTGTTACAAGGAAATGTCTTACAGATGGGGTTTTTAGGGTCAAGAATTTCTACTTAATGTAAAAGAGACAAAAGAAAAAAATGGATAAGAATTTTTAGTGTCAATGATAAAAGGTCCACTTGACTGATAATCAATGGAGGAGAAACTGGGGTCTATCTTACATATAAATGGCCAAGTAGTAACTAAAAGCTAATCTAAAACACCTTTGAAATAACTTAATCTCTGTTATATTGGAGGCACCATGAATGTCATTACTATTTGATGAGTGTCTGAAAAATTTTCATTAAAATATAGTAAAAAAAATGAAACCAATCATCTGGTTTTTTCCTGCCCCACGCTGGGTCCCACCAGAATGAGGGGAGCAGCAGTGGCCAGGCAGCCCAGCTTCACAATGGCTCACGGCCACCCTAGCCCTAACCCTAAACATAACCCTAACCCTAATTTTGTTCCATCCAGTCTGAGATTCTGTTTAGGGGTGGCCTGTTTTAGGGGAGCCTAGTTTGATTCTGCTTCAGCAATAAGCTGTATCCACATCCCTGAGAAGAGCCAGACCCACAGAGGCCCAGCATGCACCCTCCCTGTCCCTCTTCCCCAATGCAAACAAGGAAAAAGAAGCCAAGTGGGTAACCAAGAAACTAAAGAAGATTTACATATAGAAAACTAAGAAAGAAGAAACTAGGAGAGCTCAGCTCCTGATAAAGCGGGCCAGAAGGAAGCCAAGTCTGATTGTATCATATACCATGTCTTAACAGTTGTCCTTGTCTTCCTTCCCCTCCACAATTCAGTGGAATATTTTTCTAAACATTTTGTAAATGCAAGTTTTTTTTACTAGCCCTAGAAACATTTTTAAAAAAGGGACTCCCACCTCATCCTATTTGAAAATAAATGCTTTTTTTTTTTTAAGAGGTGAAATAATTTGCTGGTTGTTTATTTCTTGGTACAGCAAGAAAATAGTGGGCTATGAAATATGGGAGGCTTTGTCTTGGGTGTCAGCTTAACATCCCATTGGTGGGGGAGGGAGAGTAGTTTTTATATCCTATAACACACAGCATACTAAATAACAATTTGGAGTCACAGCTGTGCATTTAATATGTCTTGAACTTTTAAAATTACTTCTAGTCTCATATTGCCTTTTAGTAGAACTGTTTCCTAAAGAAAATCATTCCTTGACCTTGGCTCTTCCTGTCAGATTTTCATGTTCTCTGTAACATTTTTGTTGTGGTAGTCCAATTGCCGTAGTAACTTTGTTAATATGCTATGAAAGACTAAAAATTTGAGTATGTAGTGTATATGATATTAAATTGTAAACTTATGATGTAACAACTTATTAACATGTAAAGATATTAGTACTTGATATCATCTTAAGAAAAATTTGCCTCCAAATGTTAAACTGAAATAACTGCTTAGAAAAGAACCATAATTATATGCCTTTAAAATTTTCAGTACATACATTAAGAATTGCGTACAAATTGAAATCTCAATTATGAAAAAAAAAGGAAACTGGTGGGCATTCTTTTGTGACATAAAAGATATTCAGCAGTGAATTTTCTCTGAAAATCAATATGAATTTATAGACTTATGTAACACAACATTTCCACCAAGAATGTTTCATTTCTATTTTACTCTAATTTTAGAAGGAAAAAATAAATTATATCCTCATGTTGCTAACATATGTCTTTGATTCTCATTATATGAATCAAGAATGAAGACTAAATGAAAACTTATGAAGATTTGGTTTCAGATAATTCCAGGGTACAAATCTGCACACCAGTAATAAAAAGAAAACATCAAAGAGAGCCCTTGTTAGTTTAATTTTTATATTTATCAGATTAAATATATATCTCTTATAATTTATAAATTTATACATACTTATGTGTATATATAGTATGTATGTTCATATAGATATATTTTTAACTTAACCCTAACTGAATTGCCACATATATGCCATATATGCTAGTAAGTAAACAAGCCATTATGACCTCCTAGAATTGAAGATAAAACCCAAACAAAATCCCTTAGATGTAATGTTATATTTTATAAAATTGTTTTAGATTTATGTCATTATTTTTATTTTTATAATAACCCTAGGCACATCAAGATATAAAATAAAGAATGCCAATAGATGGTAGATGTTACAGATAACTAAATGTTTAGCTAATGACAAACTGGTAGAAAAACAGATCTGTCTAAAATTGATCACCTCTGGGCCAGTTGAGAAATCTCTTCCCGAAGCAGAAAAGTGGGTAGGGAAGAGAGGAGGTTTATTTGTTAGACTCCTTTCTCAGACCTAGAGTAAGAATCTTAAGAGCTCTCAGCTTTAGCTATAAATTAGAATAATCTGGGAGCTCTGAATAATCCCCAAAGCTAGTCTGCACTTCTGTTGGATCATATCAGAATTGTGACTGTTGACACTCAGGTGTGTGTGAAGCTACCAATGATTAAAAATGTACCTTAGGTTGAGATCCTTAGGTTTGTAATGGGGACTATTATGATTCCAGGTGCACTATTTTGAGAATTTTTGGAAATTACTTCGCAACATGCTTTTGGCAGAAAAAGGGAAATACAAATCCACCTTCCTTTAAACCTCCTGGCACCAAGCAGAATGCAATTTTCACTTGGATGCCTTTAAGTCCTGAATAGGGCCACTGCTGCCTGCTGCCCTCAAATGACTTTGGCATTTCTGACAAATGAAAAAAAACAATCACAAATTATTCTTGTCCAATTAAATAGATATCACAGTTGTGACCTGCAGCTAAATCCAAGGCAATGAGTGATGTGGAAAACAAAGACGAGATGGGAACTGCCTGAGTGAGGATGAAATGATGGATTTTCATAACACAATTTCATCATTTTTTATCTGCATTGCTTATCTAAATTGTCTCTCATTTCTGCTCTTTCGATTTTCTCCTTTCTTTATGGCATTTACTATTATGATTACTGACATCACATTTACTGTGAGGATTCATTTGTAGTTTTATGCTAAAAACCTGTCGTTATACTTATTTGAATAGATTTATTAGATTCTCATATCTGAACAATAAAACAAGGCAAGTATTTTTTGTTTTAATTAAAGTGACATCCTACTAAAAGCCTTCTTTAAATCTTCTCAAAGTGTTATCTTGGTTTCCAAATATAATACATATCTCATACATTTATTGACTTTCTCTGCATCAGACAGTATTACATATGCTGAATATTATATGAAAATTTTCTTATTTAATCTTCATATTGGCACTATAAGGTTGGTGCTGTTATTATCTCCATCTTATATATATGGAAGACAAGTCTCAGAGAAGTTAACTAATTTGATAAAGGACTCAAAACTAGAAAGTTGCAGAAAAAAAGATATTTACTTACTCTGACTACTGAATCTTAGATCTCTATATTAAAAAATAATATCCTTGTATTTATGTTCATTACACTATATTTCTTGAATATTAATGAAAAGCACAGCCTAATCACACAGGCAAAAGTCCCCTTTTGTCCTCAAGGGTCTTTGGCTGAAACACTTGGGACAGAATCAGGAGCCTTTTCTATCTTTTGAAGTTTCTGTCCTAATGCGGTGACTGGTGAGTCTCAGGCCAGGAAGCAGCAGATGACTCTGTAGCGGGGAGACCAACCCTGCATTTCCCATGAGGCACGTGACCTGTTGGGGCATGTTGTAGGCAGCTGCCACATCCTATCCACAGACCCATGAACAAGCAGAGGGAGCAAGCCTGGGAAAAGCAGAGACCTTGTCTGCTGGGATTGGGTCCCTTTGCATCCTGTTTTACAGAGACATCAGCCCTGGGAAGGGAAGGAGAAAAGAAGGAAAGATGCTGGGAATTGTCTTTGAATAACGTGCCAAGGCCCTATGTCCAGCATTTTTCTCATCTTCTTGAATCCTCTCAGAAACGCTGAGAGGTAAATATCATCACCCCTGTGAAGCGTGAACCCTAGCTCTAAAAATCCATATCATACAGCTATAAACACCAAAGATATTACCGTATTGATAATTCATTTTTTTTCACCTAACTGTAGACCTCTTGGTAATATGCTTCTTGTTCTTCCTCCTCTATTTATACATTTTCTAAACTATACAAAGTTACATTTAAGATTTTATAATAAAATGAATATAAGCAAGTAAACCAGTATAATGATTATATAGAAATCATTATTTTTCTGGAATCTGCCATTAAACGTTTTTTAGATATGTAATTATTTTGCCTTTTCTGAGCACTTAGTATGTACCTTTCTCTACCATGTAAATAGTAGAAGACAAAAATAAATTAGCTTCTTGATCACGTATTGTTTGTATATTATCTATGATGCCCAGTAGACTTATCTTGAAGGCTTAACACAAATATACACAAGCCACCTTCAAACACACAAACAAGAGGATGTTATTCACTAACTCTGGAGTGTAGAAAGATCCTGATTTGTAGTGTTCCCAATTTCTATGGAATAAATTCTACCAATTTCAGTATGCCAACATGAAATCACTAAACATTAAATTGGAAAGAGATATTAGTAGTTCAACATTAATATACTGTTTCTACTATATGGATCCAAAAGCCATAATACCTTCAAGAGCAGAGACAATAGCAAGATGTAATAGTTTTGACATTTATATTTGCTTTTAGTATAATTTACTTAATTATAAGTGTATATAATTAATATTTCATGATGCTGTATTTAAGAATTGACTAGTACAAATTCTGAAAATTTAATAGCTTTTACAAGCAAGGATGAGCCATCTCCAGCAGACCACTGGAGTAGTCACCATTCTAAATATACACAATGACATACATATTCTATGTTTTATACTATTAAAACAGGCATATAAAAGTCATGGTTCTCAGTTCAAATATGTGATGAAATAATGAAAAGTAGCTCAACAGGAGATAAAGAAAAGGGGTATATTTTTGCCATAAACATTCCATCTATTAGACTATAAATAAAACCATACTCAAATTATTTCTCCTGTCAGGTGTCTTTTGTGACTCTCATCTCTTTTTACTCCTAGAGTTCCCCAACCTTTTTGGTACCAGCGACTGGTGCTTCTATCAGAATCTAATGCCTGATGATCTGAGGTGGAGCTGAGGCGGTGATGCTAGTGCTGGAGAGTGGCTGCAAATACAGATGAAGCTCACTTGCTGCTCACATCCTGCTGTGCAGCCTGGTTCCTAACAGGCCACAGACTTTATCAGACCATGGCCTGGGGGTTGGGGACCCTGCTCTACACTGTCTCATCAGGTAATTTAATCTATTTCCACCATTTAATTATCATCCATTCTGATGATGCCAAATCACTTATCTCCACTCAGATATCTTCCCTGAATTTCAGACTCAAATATATAAACAGATATTGGAAATAAATAAACTCTTGATTTTATGATAGATGTCTAACACGGCATGCTGAAAAACAAACCAATTTGGGTTCTCCCTTAAAAGCTCTTTTTGCCTTTGTCATCACAGTAAATGAATGCAAGCATTGAGTGTTATTCTTTATTTCTTCCCTTTACATATTTCTTCCCATTATTTCTTCCCTAGGTCACTACAACTCTATGCCTCAGTTACATCTGGAACCCCATTTCCACTTCTGCACTATAGATCAGGTCACCATCATCTCTGGCATAGATCATGAAATAGATTGTCACTGGTTTGCTTGTTTCTATTCTAGTTAGTCATTTTATGCAAAATGCAAATCAGGTCTCCGGGTTCACACCTTTGCTCTTTGACTCTGTTGGAACACTATTTTCTACATAATAAATACATTATATCATAACAAAGACATAATAAAGACATCATCTTGTGTACTTAAATCCAAGTACTTCCTTAATCTTTATTAGAAGCTATTTGAAATATGGAATTTCAAATAAAAAATTTTTAAAAAAATGTCTTGATCTACTGCACACTCCTTTTTTATTCCTTTTTTCTCTTTACAGAAAATTAGGCTGCAATCTCCAAAAGGTCAGAGTTGCATCATTTCAAATTTGCATCCCCAGTGATGAGTACAGTTTCGGTGTACAAAAGGAAAATAACTTAGTTAAATATTAAGTACTTAATAAATGCCTAATAATATTTTATAACTCATAAGTAAGAAAAATATCCAACAAGAAGAGGGACACTGTTATGGATTGAATGTTTGTGTCCTCCCAAATTCATATGTTGAAGTCTTAACCCTCAATGTGATGGTATCAGATGGGACCTCTGGAAGTAATTATGTTTAGATGAAGTCATGAGGGTGGAGCTGTCATGGTATGATTAGAGAAGGGTATCCTTATAAAAGAGAGAGAGAGATCACCATGCACATGTTCATAGAGAAGACCATGTGAACACACAGCTAGAAGGCAGCTGTCTACTCTTCAGGAAAACGGCCCTTGTCAAGAACTGAAGCTGGCAGCTCCTTGATCTTGGGCCTCCCAGCCTCCAGACTGTGAGTAATGAGTGCCTGTTGTTGAAGTCCCTTAGTCTATGGCATTTGTTAGAGCAGCCTGAGCTGACTAAAAGAGAAGTGTAACAAATGTCATTTTAAAATGAATTCTCTAGAGACATCTCTCTGGACACTGAGTAATGTAGAGCAAATCGATGAGCTAAGCACAGTCATCTCCCTTAAGAAGAGAGGAACATGCAGCCATCACCTAATTCAAAGTGTGATGGAGAGCCATGTGAAATAAACACTGTTTTCAGAGTACCGAGAAGAGAAAAAAATTTCTGAATGAGAGGGTAAGAAAAAATTCACTTGAGTTAGAGAGAAGCAGGCATAACTATGGAGAATGCGGTGAAGGAAAGGAGGCTGATAGACCTGATTAAGTGTCCTCAGAAGAATCTTAAGTTGTAGAACTAAATGGGTATAGAGCAAGCATGCTCTAGAAATGAAAAAAAAAAAAAAAAGTAGGGGTTACCAATATGTAATTTATTTTTTAAATTTCCACCAGTAAATTCTTATAATATTGAACTTCCTATTTGATGAAATCTGTGGCTTTTAAAATACACAATGAATATATATAGTATATATAAAATATTTACATACATGTGTATGTATATGCATGTATACACATATACACGCATACATGATGTAATAAAAATTTGACTGCATTACCCAATCTTCTGAAAGAAAAATGTAAAAATAAAATGACATTTTTGGAGAGGCTATCTTGTCTTTTGGGCTGAAAATTGCTTACTTGGATGTGTTTCACAGATTTCAGGAAAAAATCATTAACATACCCTCCTTTTTTCAAAGAAAGGTTGAAGATTTAAAAATATCAAACAAAAGTAGGTGAGACTAGCCATATATCATGAAAAATAAGAATTATTATTTATACTGCTCATGTCACAACCACACTCTGAGCTAAGCACTGGAGAAACTGAGGCACAGAGAGGTTAAGTGATGTGATTGCCTCACATCTCTTGAATAGGCATATCATATTACTGTGGCTATAATTTACTGACTCTGAAAGCTTACCAGTTAAATGTCCTCATTTTTGTATATAGAGGAAAATTCCATGACTGAAGAGTTTGTTTCTTACACACACCCGTATGACATTATACTTTCAGTATTTTAAAAATATTATCTGTGAGGTGTCTGCGTACAGATAAGCCACAAGCATATATAAAATACAACTTTCACCACTATTGAGAAGATAAAGAATATGGCCAAACATAAACACCAGAGAAGCTTTTAATGCTAATCTGTAAAATAGAATGCTCTATAGTAAATCAACTTAGATTTATTGAACTTTATCTTCAACAATTGGACTTTTCTGTTATTGTTTTTGAAAAACGAGCAAACCAACCTCATTTAAATGCTTCCTATCTTTTTATGTGATAAGCCTAAAGAAACGATAAATATTTATTATTTATTTCATCAAGAAGACATACATTTATTTATAGTAAATCAGTTAAGTAACAATCAGTAATTTCCTCCACACATTCAAGGTCATAAGAGCCCAGTTTTAATAATGGGCTTAAATAAACATACTTTGACTTGGAGACAAATGTAATGTGCCATAAAATTACAAAGCTAATTTGCCCAAAGTTGTCAGACTTAATAAGGCTGAACCATTGTTCCTTCCTTAGACTAACACTAAATGGAGGCAGTAATGGTTTCCCGGTAGGTAGATGAGACTGTCTGCGTAGCTATGCATTTAACCAGTGACCAGATTCAATACATTTATCCAGGGCTTTTCCAAAACATAAAAAATACATTATTATGCAACTTTTCCCTGAATTTGGGTAAGTAAACAAACATTTTAGAGTTTTCAATGAAGGGGCAGGAAAAATAAAGTAGAAAAATATTGGCCTAACATTTTTGAGATCTTGTAGTATATAATAAAATCAAAGAGAATAATAAGATGAAATAGAAATACATGTTTTAAATGATTTTTGACAAAGAAACTTGAGATTACACAGACTAATCTATGCAGCACACAAATCCACAAAGCTACAGGTAAAAACTGAACATTAGAATATTTATTTTGTTTCACCTATTTTTGAATCTCCATCCTGAAAATAGTACTTCCCTATTCTACAACCATTTATATCCCCTTTAATCCCCAAAGAGGGAATCACAGAAATATCATTAAGAAATAGAACCCAAATGTGAGACATCACTGGGCAATGGCATGGGTGGTTCTTAGGTTTTCCTGGGCCCATCCCTAGAGCCTGGCATTAGAAGTGGCACTGGTATCTATAACATTTATTTTAACAGGGAGAGATCCTAATGCAGGTAGTATGAAAGCCGGCACTTTCCAATAAATATGTACTGCCTGAAACTAAACCCTTTTCTCTAATAACTATTTCAGATTGTTAGGATTTATTTAAATGTAGATCCTGCAAATTGAAGGTCCTGAGGATTGAGGCAAAAATAGCATTGACATTCCCCTGTGCCCTCTCTGAAGTAAGGTGGTGGGGGAGACTCAGATAAAGATTTGCTTGTCAATTGGTCTCAAAATCTCCTGGGGAGTTTTGAAAAATACTAATGACTGAAACACAACCAGAAAAAAATTTAATTTAATAGATTGAGTCCCAAGCGTTAGGATTTTTTATAAGTATCCCAAGTGAGTCTAATGTGCCGGCAGTGTGGAGAGCTATGGACTTCATTTTGAAAAAAATATACCTCCTTTTGTAAGGATGATGGTTTACCCTAGGAGAAAATATTTTCCATATTAAATCTCTGGTGTTCACTCTAATGTAATACAAGATATTTCTTTTAACTAATTGTAAGATAATAATAATTAGCATTTTTTTTTAGCAAAAGTTTAGAATATTATTTCAGAATAATAATTATTATGATTATAGTAACAATGACAATTGTTATTTTACAATTAGATAACCCTGCCTAAGAATCTGCTGGCTCTTTACTGAAGACCATTCTCCAGTGACAATAGCAACTTTATAAATTGGTTTACTATGTTCCATTTACTTTCTAATCTTTTAATCACTTTGATATCTTACTTGGATCCACACTGATGATTGTATAGAGTGAACTCTACAGAGTATGTCATTTGATTTTACTTTTCAAAACACAAATAAAGTGTACCTTGCTTTCCATCGTTGCGTCTGGAATCGCAGTGTCAATTGCCTTGGGTAGAAATGACATATGAGTTGGATTTGACCTTGTTAGACTCAACGGGGATGGTTGATCATTGAAAACTGTTGACAGACAGAGGTTTACAGTCTCTTTCATTGCTTTCAGTTGCGACTCCTACAAAAAAAAGAGATCACCATTTTTACATGTAGTTCTGGTTATCATTTATCTGATTAGATTCTGTTTTCCTCCTAGTCTGCACTCACTTCTCACACAAGTACATCTTAGTTTTCAAACATAATTGCTAACTTGTAAATTCTGTTATGACACCCTATTTAATGCACACACTCAGTTTGTTTTTAGGGGCTAATGTGGTTCATGATATTTTCTGAACACTGAAATTTAGAAACATGTTTTACTTTCCCCCCTTAAATTGGCATGCTTTCAATCATGATGGTTTGCTGACAAAAAACATTGTACTCACTCTGAAGTAGAAAATGTCCTTCTTAGAAATTTGCCATCTTTTGATTACTATCAACATCTTTTATTACAAATCACTCCCTGAGCAATGTAAGCTCTCGCGTTTCTCAGATTAACCTAACCCCCACCGCTGCGCCCGCCTCAATTGCCCACATCGTAGGAAGAACAAGTTTGTTTCCGATAAAACCCTTATTTCCTCTGGGCCTTGTTAAGAGGTAGAAGTTAATTTGCTGTGATTGTAAATGGTAACATTAATACTTTCTTATATTAATATATCATAATATTCTAGGCACTTTCACATGCAAAGAATAATTTTATGCTTTCAAACATCTGTGAAACTGACATTATTATTATTTTACTAGGAAGAAAAGAAAGTTCAATGTTTTTATACTAGTTTATTTTTGGTTTACATAACAAAGCAGACTGTACTAACATGGACAACCATCTTTACCTCTCATCTAATTGCCAGCTCCCACTTCTAAAAATGTTTTTAAATGCTGGTAAGTTAATAATAATAATAATAATAATAATAATAACAATACAAAGCTGAGCACAAATGACAAAGATTCTCAGGTGCTAAAGTGAAGAGAGACATACAAATTTTTGGAAATCTCATGGTAACTCGGGGGTAATTTGGGGCATGCTTATAGGTCCTAACAAGAAACTGTCACATAAATATTGATTTCAAGACATGAAATGTGGCCTTTGCTTCAAGAGACATGAAGAGAGAGATTAGTCACTGGGACCAAGATCCCTGGACAAGTTGGCACACATGGAGTTTATCCTTTCAGTGCATTCATGGATCAGCGAAGCAGGAAAGTCTGTTTTCTCTTTCTGTCAAAGTTGTATACATCCAACAAAACTACAGCCTTTTATATACTACGCCAGAAATACACCTACACATAGCAAGCTCCCCTATTTCTTGTCTCCTTTAAATCCTTCATGGTCACAGTGACTCTGACTTAGATCCTTCCCAACACCTACCTCTGTGCTTTCTACTCACATTTGGTATATCATATTTATCTTTAAGTCAAGAGTATCTATCTTCAGCATAATGGTTTAAGAAATCTCTCTTTGGTCATGTCAAGAGATTAAAAAAAATAGCAATAAGAGCAGTAACTGGAAAATATAAGACATATGGCAGACATGCATTTCCTTCTCATTAATCTTGCCCTGTCAAAGTGTCTAAGACAAAATAAGAATCTGATAAGGACTAGGAAGGAACATTAAGTGGACAGAAGGGGGCTAAGCCGAATGATGACTTTTTACTCAAAATGGCCCCTTTTATTTGCTTTTCTGAGCCCCTAGATTCTTCCCCTTCCCCTATATCATCACTTTTCTTGACTGATCCTGTTGTTTCCTCCATATAATTTATTGCCATTTTTTTAATTATGTATATACACACACATACATAAGTTGCCTATTTTGTTTAGAACTGTATATCTAGCACTTAACACAATTCCTGAAACATTATAAGAGACTCAAGAAAAAGTTTTTTGGATAAATAACTTAAAAACTTAGGGGAAAGTGTGTCTGTAAGCCAGGGAAAAAATTGACAAACTTATACCAATAAAAATATGAAATAATAGTTCAGATTTCTTTTCCTATTGGTTCCTTGTCATAATCTTGGCTAACTCTTCCCTTCTCTCATTACAGAATAGGAGATCATGACATTGGGAGCTATGTCAGGAGTGAGATATTCCAGATGACACTGAACATCTTAAATTTGTTTTCTGTTTTGCATATTATAGTGAGACAATGAAAACAGAGCTAATGCAACAGTGTCAGGCAGGTCTTAGCCAGGACTTAAAGCTAATGTGGC
>NW_011888857.1:5869669-5877245 GCF_000151845.1 Pteropus vampyrus
AATAAAATAAAATAATTTATGTCTCAGCTCACATATTATCTTATTAAAAACAGAGCCCCTGATCACCCTTTCAAGGAATACTCCTTCCTTAAAGTCTCCATTGCATTTCTTAAATTATGTCCTATGTAGCTTTTGTTATCATTGCAAATTATCTTACTGTTTATATGTTTATTGTTTATCTACTTCTATTACAATGTAATTTCTTTGAAGGCTAGTACCTTTTTCACAGCATCACCAGTTTCTAATTTAAGAAATATTTGTTAACATAAATGAAGCAAATCCTCCATAGCTGCCATTTTACATGAGAAAATTACAAAATATTTTGCAGTTTATCCTGCATATTATATAACATAAGAAATGTATTATTTTCGACACTAAAATACAGCTTGTGCTGTATAATATGTAAAGCTTATAAGAAATTATTGTGCACGTATATGATCTTAAAAAGGTGGGAGATTTAGAAGGTATTTCTTGTGTGTTTGTGAGTACTTTTTTCAGAAAAATGTATTTTTTTTATGAACAACAAAATATACATTGCAAAGACAAATGTGCTTCTAATTTCTCATCTCCTGACAAATAAACATTCATAAGATATTATTCATGTCTATCTTAATTCATTTACATGAAGATGGAAGTCCTTAGAGAAATGTGGGTGTAATATCAGCTGTTGGCTTTAGAAAGACCATGAGGGGTTGTGATTCCAAAGGCTTTCCCCTTAATTTTATTTCTGCAATAAAATCACCTTTGTATATCCTGAAAGATCATTTAACATTCTTGGCTCTCTGCTCTAGGTGAACTCTAGGTCTCTTGTATGTAGGATGAATAGCATGTTTATTAATTTATCTTCATTTGTCTATTTAATCGATAACTATGTATCATGCTCCCATTATGTGCCAGACACACTGTGGCAAAAAGAGTTCTCATTCTTTTAATACTTAGTCACAAAAGTCTATGTAGGTCACCTATCTTGTGTCATCTGTAATATGGATGTATTATGCAGGCTTTCTTGAGTGAAAATTTATGAGATCAGATGTGATAGAAACTTTTTTTTTAATATGGAAGTTTGAGAGATAGTTTTTATACCATAAAGTTGTTTTTACATTCCAGTAGCTGAGGCTAACTATAATTCATAAGATATTGCCAAATAAATAATTGATGGTTTGAAAAACCAAGGTCGAGACTCAGATTTTGAGGTTATTATTATTTATATTAGGATAGTAAACTGAGACTTCTTTCATTGAAAATGTTATGAGAACCAAGTTGGAATGTAAAGATGTTTTCATAATATTTATGAGATATTGAAGGTTATTTGAAGCCCAGGTAGAACATTCTTAGGAACTAGACACCTGAAGAGCATAAAGAAGTCTCAAATAAAGATATAAAGATGATGGAGAGAGGTGATGAGCAATTTCATTAAACTGAAATTTTTTTATCCATTTTGAAGTGAAATAGCATTTCTATCTGACTTTATGACTACGGTTTATGAGCCTCATATATATCTTACATGAAATTTGTTGAAATTAACCTCTAGTAATAGAAAACACTATAGTTCACGGTAGCAAAAGGAATGACAAGATACTGGAGGTTAAAGAGAGAAATTGTTATCACAGAAAGGCAATCTCCATGATCTCAGTCACTAATAATAATAATTACTATGCTTACTGAGTGTTTTGCAGGTATTAAAAATTCTTCGCAGTATGTTACTTTTTGAGACATAAAATTTTCTCATCACCCTTATAATGTAAGTTTCATTATTATTTCATGTTACAGAGAAGCATAAAGAGTTTGAGGGATTCAAACACAGTCATTCAATGGAAAAAGTTATAACCTGAACACAGACTGACATTGGAGGCCTTTATTTAAACACTGCAACATATAGCCTCTCACGTTGAATCCAGACTATGGGATGGTATGGTCTAGGTAAACAGTGATGGAGAAAGGAGTAGAAATGGGGAGGAGGAAAGCAGAGAATGGATAAGATGAAGGAGAAAAAACTCTACAATAACCCCAAGCTCTATAATTTTCCCATGAAGTATTACGTAACTATACCAATCTGTATAACCCACATGTACTCAAAATACACATATTCATTCTCTGTGCTTTTATGACCATATGGCTCTGCATACAACTATTTTCTAATTGTAGATGTGTCCCAAAATTGTGAGATGTGGGACTCAATATCAAGTATTTTTTGTTTCCCATAGCACCTAGTACATGGTGGTGACACAAAAGGCATTCATTCAAAGCTATTTAGCTATTGACTGACTAAATAGATTACATAAAGTCAAATCAGGAATAAGATTTAATGTAAGAAAAAACACTGCAACAGAATTTTTAAAAACTCAGAAAAGGCTGAGCTGTCTCAGGATTGTGGGAATTCAACATCTTTCTAGGACTTAAAGCATAGTGCAGAATCATGCCAGGGATGTCAAAGGAAAAAAAAAAAAATTAAAGACAGTCTAGTTGAACTTTAGGATTATACATGACTATAATTTTCTGATTCCGTCAATACTATAAAGAGTCGTTTCTCTTTTAAAAAAGTAATATTATGTAGCATGATTTGGATATGGTAGGAGATTAGCATAATTGATGTAAAGGTTTTTTAAATAAATTTTTAAAAATCTCATAAAACTGAATCTTGGTGAAATGAATTATATTTGACGTAGTCTACAAAATCAGGCAGGCTTCCCTAAAACTATTAAGTATTATCTTAGTTACTTGGTTAAATTAACATCAAATATGACAATCACACAGGAGTAAAGTTGTTAAAATATCTAGTTATTCATTCAAAAGCAACATTTGTCCCAAAGATCTAAACTTTAAAAACAAAAACTATTAGAATTCATTAAATGTTTTTATTAATTCTTTTATTGCAACACTTTCTAGATATCTTGTTAGATTATCTTGTTAGTTATGAAAAGGTTTTGGTCATAGATCAGTGAAGAAAATGCCTGTGTGAGAATCAAGTCCCTGGGAAGTAGTTTTAGCCTGGCTCTTCAGAATCATTTCATAGTAAGAAGGAGATACAGCAAGAGCTTTAAAATGAATCAGGCTTAAATGTTCCATCTCCTCAATTCTGTATCAAAACACCCACAGTTCAAAGTGGTGGTTAAGAGGCAATCTCCAATTTATGAAATTGCTAAATATATACAGTACATTATTGCAAAAGAAGACTATGAATTCAATCATCTTACTTGCTTATTTTTCTAAGTAAAATCAATGCTAAGCTGTGATCACAAAAATGGAAAGTTCGTGATAGCAGACAAAGCTTTCTTCATTTTGAAAAATAACTTCATTGGAAAATATAGGGGCACATAGAGAACAACATAACAAATATAACACATATCAGGTAAATGTCAATCTGAATTAAATGTTAAAAAGCATCATTCAATTATATATGTTATATATAATATTTACATAATTTTATAAAATTTTGTATATAAAAGTATATGCATATACATATGTATAAAATACATATACACATGCACTACATATATCTAATGTATATATAAATGCATATACTATATTACATATAATGCATATAATATACACATATGCATTATGAATTATGTATATGAATTAAAGACTATCCGTGTCTGTATAATTATTAGAAGATAAAACATTTGGAAACCAGAAGTATTTGTAAGCATGCTTAGTGTTGTTTCACTCTGTCTTTCCCCAAATGCAATTGTGCCCATGAATTTGATGTATATCTTTCTACTTTATCTTTTTATCTGAAATGTAGTCAAAACAAAATACGTTTTGTGTATTTGAGCAATTGTTACATATAACACATATAATTTTGAATTATTTTCATTGAACAGTATATGTTATAGATGTATCAGCATTGATGCAAATGAGTTTATATTTATTCATTAATATTAATTTTTGATTACTACTTGAAAATAGTAAAGAACAGAAAATATATGAAATGTATATATTAATTCTGTCAATAAGCATTAACATTATTTCCTTTTATTATTACAGATATTGCTGTATTTATTATCCCTATATATGTTTCCAACTACAAATGAATAAGTGTAAATTCTAAGATATACACATTTAATAACTGATTTTTAATAATTATACTCCTGTCACTGCTGTATCAGAATTTGGTACCATCAGACTTGAATTTTTACCAGTGATGGTGTTGAGATGTTATCTCATTATTTTTATTCACATTTTCATTTTTCCAGTGATGTTAAGTATCTGTTATTTTGTTAAAAAAATTGTATTAAATGTAGCAGATTATAAAAAGGTACATGGGTCTTAAGTGTACTTTTAAAAATTTATATACATTTTCAGTCTATGGCCATGCCCGATCCTGTCTGCTCTTGGAAGCTAAGCAGGGTTGGGCCTGGTTAGTACTTGGGTGGGAGACCACCTAGGAAAACCAGGTGCTGTAGGTGTAAAAAATAAAAAATAAAGGATTGTAAGCTGACAAGGTTCTTGTGACCTGTGAGGTCAACCAAGGGTTGTCTCGCCTAAAAAAAAAAAAAAAATTATATACATTTTAAAGGAATATTGTTGTATGCATATTGATTTAGGATTGTTATACCATTCTCTTGGACCATATCAAACGCCCTTCTTTACACTAAAAATTTTTAACATCAAGTCTACTTTGAATGATACTAGTATTTAAACACAAGCTTTGTTTTATTACTGTTTGCATAGTTTATCTTTTCTTTCCTTATTATTTTACTTATAGACCTCCTGTTTATATTTACAGGTGTCTTTAGTATAAATCATAAAGTTTTTGTTTAATGTAGTCTTATAATTTTAGCCTTATATACTTGGAATATTTTGACCATTTAAAAAATATAATTACTGACATACTTAAGTTGATATTTACCATTTTATTATTCATTTTCTGTTTTAGTTCATCTTTTTTATATCCAACAATCAACACCTGGACTATAATGCAGTTATCTTTGTATTCAGCCTGCTTGTGGAATACTTATATTTTTGAATATGTGGTTGATGTCTTTCAAAGCTTTGGAAAATTTTTAGCTATTATCGCCACAAATATTGCTTCTGCTTGTCACTCCTTCTGGGACAATATAAAATATTTTAGAAATTTAGAAATCATCTTAAACATTTATAATTCTCTTTCTGTTTACTTTTCACTCTCACTCCAATATCTGAATCAACTCTAGGTATGTTTCTCTTGTTTCTCTCTCTATATTGATAGATTTCATTCTCTCTCCACATGTCTAGAAATAGTTTTATTACGTGTCAGATATTGTGTATAAATGAACCAAAAATTCCTCAGATGATATCCTCCACAAGAGAGGGTCTAGACATCTTTTCACTGTTAGACAGAATGATGACTGATAACTTCAATCTAATCAAGAGTTCATCTTGGGATAGGTTGAAAGTTTAGTAAAATGCAAATTACTTCTGGATTGGCCCTGTAGCTTAGGTATAGACTTTCCAAGCTTTTGATTGAGAGCAATGCGGGTGTTCATCTTCTCAAGTCTAAAATACTATGATTCACTTCTCTGATTAAGAGTTTTCTATATTAATGTGTGCTAGATATATGTTTTGGATATTAGAGAAAATTACATTGGGAGTTTGATAGATGAGTACTGAGTGAACAAAGAAATATATTATTTTAAAATCACTCTATTCTTTTGTTCTAAGTAAGCTAAATAAAAGAGAAATATTTATTTCCTGTAATCTTGTAAAGTTGATTCAAAAATGAAAAAAAGAAAATAAAGTGAGAGGCATTAAGAAATTTTACCATAATTATTAAGCAATAGAAAAGTAATTCTGAATTATATGACCAATTCCTTCCTCTATATTATATTCACCTTCCATATATAAATTACCTATTCTCCATGCATGACTCTTATGAAAGGCGAAGGTAGGCACCCAGTGGGAATTGTGGCTTATCCCGACCATACTCAATTGTAATGCCATGAGAAATTAATAAAACCAAAATTAAATAGATGAGGTAAAGGGGTGAAGAAAATCTGTAAATTGTGGTGATGGTAGCACAGCTTGGTGAACTTTAAATGTGTGACT
Source organism: Pteropus vampyrus (assembly GCF_000151845.1). Taxonomy (NCBI): domain Eukaryota; kingdom Metazoa; phylum Chordata; class Mammalia; order Chiroptera; family Pteropodidae; genus Pteropus; species Pteropus vampyrus. The sequence goes on from NW_011888857.1 coordinate 5,875,697, forward strand.
TTTATGGCATGTGAATTATGTTATAAAGATGGACTGTCACCCACCTTCACATTATCTTTATATGAATAGAGTTCATGGTTAAGAGAACAACTTTCTTTTAGACCTTGACCTGCAGAACTCTGATTTAAGATTTCCAAAATGAAAAGTGTCAACGACTACTTCCATTTGCTTTATAACTCATTCATCCAGAGTTAATACGTGGCATGTGCATTGGTGCTTTAAAGCATGTTTATTTATGGTGTTATAGAACAAGTATACCCAGTAAGGTGAAAAATTAAGCTGTGAACTCACAGAGCCTGAACCTTGTCTCAATTTACTGCAGCAGCCAAAAACAAGGGAAAAAATTGGGTTCCAAAGGGAATATCAAACACTTGGAAATTCTAAAATCATCTTATATGCACAGCATCTGGACCTGCATTAATAAATCAAAGGAAACAATAAACACACCCAAGCTTCATCTGCTAAAACCAAAGTTGTGTTGGTGCATAAATGTAAACTTACCCGGTCCAGAGCTGCTTTCTTCAGCTCATTTCTGGCCACAGCTAATTTTTGTTCCAGATCAGTAAGCTGCTGGGCCTGTAAAATGAAGGAAAAGTAAAGCTTTTCAGTAAATTCTATAATCGTTTCTCCACTTTAAGCATCTGTCATTCACTGACAAAGAATAAAAAAAAAAAAAAAGATCTTGGAAAATTCATTTAGAAATTAGGTTAAAAGTACTGTATTATATGGTCATTTGGTTAAGTTGCAGAAAATGATGTATTCTAGATGAATATGCATTAAATATGCACTAGAACAAAATATCCAGCTGCAAAGTTCCAACTCAAGTCCCTGAAAATAACTTCTAATATAAATTCATCTGTATGTTTCTAGTTCTATGGATTGAATTATGTTCCTCTAAAATTCTTATGTCGAAGCTCTAACCCATCCCTATGTGATTATATTTAGAGACAGGCCCTTTAGGGAGGTAATTAAAGTTAAATGACTGCAAAAAGTGGGACCCTAATCCCCCCTACTCAGGCTCACACAGAGTAAAGGCCATGAGAGGACTCCATGAAAAGCCACCATATGCATGCCAGGGAGCATTCTCACTAGAGACTGAATCTGCCAGCATCTTGATCTCAGACTTCCAGCACTCAGAACGGCAAGACAATAAATTTCTGTTGTTTATGCCACTCATACTGTGGTATTTCATTACAGCATCCTGAGAAGCCTAATATAATGGTATTCACTCTTTTTATTATTGAGTTTTAGTCTAATACACTTCTCTAACCCACCATAGCTCTGTACCTTTGCAAATGACATAATTGTGCTATTAAAAGAGCAATGGCCTCAGATTTGGAAGGTGTGTTTTAAAATCCTGCCTCCACCAATTTCTAGCTGTATTTTGTAGCTATATAGTGACAAGAAGATGCTCGGCAGGCTCATAAAGGGCGTGCAGGAGAGACTCAGGACCTCATAGCTCAGAATCTCTGTATACCGCTGGACTTTGCCTGCCTCCTATGTTTAGCCAATAAAAAGAATCTAAAGCTGGAAGGGACAGAGGACCTTT
>NW_011888857.1:5878305-5888305 GCF_000151845.1 Pteropus vampyrus
CCACCTCCTTGGCCTGGCACAGGAGTCAGGGATGACGATTTGGCCACAGTGGAAAGTGGTTATGGGGAAATTCTTCCTGGTCCATGCCAGCCCTAGTGCTACTTGACATTCCTGGTGACCAGCTGGAAGGGACCTCCAAGATGCCTAACAATCTCCTGTGTGTTGGGCACCCCTCTAACCCCCAACTCCCTAACCCTTTTCATGTTGTCAGGCTATTTCCTTTTTTAGGGTCCTCTTTAGTGGGCAGTCACTTTCTCCAAGATGTTGTCATCAGTTATCTGCAGTCCAGAGGACATCTGAAATAGGTGCAGGTCCTTCTGCCTCCATCCTTCTGCCATTTTGTATGAGTTTCAGCCCAAATCTTGTCATCCAAAGTACGGGATGCCTACTAAAGAATGACTTCAGTGTATGTGTAATATAGCAAACCAGGAAATGTGTATCAGGGCAGGTAGAATGTATTCCAACCAAAACACAAATATGTCTTTGAAAGCTGTATTACCATCAGTTCCCGAGTTTTCAAGTATTTACCTCTTTTAAGAACTCATTTAACCTGGTAAAATGTAGCCAAGAGATCTTGGGAGACAGAAAGTTAAACAAAAGAATCAAGAAAAACAATCATAGGAATAGCAGGTACTGACCCATGTTATCATACTGTAGTCTTAGTTTTGAAAGGATCGGTGGCTAGATTAATTCATATGTAGTAGTTATAAAATTATATAAAACAAGAACAGTTATGTGGGTGTTAAACCATCAGAAGACCTATGAAACACAGGGTACTTTACCAGATAGTGAATTTTATTTATTTTAAGTCAAACGTACTTGTTTTCTCAATTTAATTCCTGTGAAATAAAAGATAGGATTTCTTAAGAGGAGCTAGTCATGATTCTAGAATAACTTTCATTCACATTCAGTCATTGAATAACTATCTATGAAGTGATTAATTTTCTCAAACTAGGTAACAGCATCTGTGTATAAAGGTTGAAAACATACACTGAGAAGCAATCATGTAGAGTAAAAATCATAACACGAGATTCTAACTGATAAACTGAAAGTGTGTCTAAGCTAAAACACAAGACTGGGAAGGGGTTCCTCGGAGTGGCCTGAGAAGTCAGTGTCTTCTTCCTAATCAAGGTCACACCACATGTACTTTTTTTCATTTGAGCTTTATGAAATGTTTAGAATCTAGAGTCCATATCATAATTCTTAATTTACTTTTTTTCAAAAAGTTAATTACAGAGCTCCAAGATTTTATGGACCACGAAATACTGAGGCCTAGTTTAGCTCCACCACCCAGTCTATTGCTTCTGGAACTGTTCCTTGCTGTTTTTCCCAAGTATACGCCTTAAACTGAGCTAGATTATGAAGGATGGCCTCACTGTTTTATTTAATGCAAAAACTGTCTTTTTCTTCCCCTAAGAAACATAGATGTATAACCAAGAAACGAACAGGACCTAATGTTAAGAGTTAAATTTTATCCGAAATTTCAATGAGTCATCTTAGAAAATTTTGTCAATTGGCTAAATCTGCAAGATTCTAATTCATCATTCATAATTTAGGTTAGTGATTCGATATTTCCGGAAACTAATTGACACAATTTATTTTAATCCTTTCCTACCCGTGCCCTCTTAGTAAGAATATCTACCTATCATTTTTTTTTTTTTTTAATTTTCTGGTGAATTTCCTTGAGGTTTACAGAATATAGAAATATTTATTCCTTAACTCTGGTAAAAATGACTTGAAACAATTTTTAACATTCATAAACATATGAGATCTATGGAAAGCATATATATCTTGTGAATGGAAAGTGAAGGTGCATGTGGGGTAGTGACAATAGGAGGGGGCACTGATAATGGGGCCATACTGTCCTATCCATTTGTCTTGGCCAAGAGGTAAATTTTTTCCAAGACTTCTGGCAGCCAGGTATAAAAAGAAATGTTGTTAGCTCCAAAATTCTCATTATCAAGGATAGTAAACATACCAGGGACACAGACGGTGTAGTTTTTTTCCAAGCATAGGTTCTAATATAAAATTATAACAAACAGATTCTATAATTCCACTCAGAAAACCATTTTTTTAGGAGCCAAGAAAATATAGTCCAAAATCACGATTTATCTTAAACCAAGTATACCATCTAAGATGCACTGATGTGTGTTTGTGTGTGCGCACACACACGTTTGTTTTCCCAAGAAGACACAGAAAGCAGTGTGAGCAAGTCACAATAATACTACCCTTTCTCACCCACTCTAGAAGACTGATTTAAGTACAAACGAATTATAAACAGCTTAGGCACCAAGATATAAGAGACTACAACATTTTTTTTGGTCAGTAGAACTTTTTTTTTTGTCATTCGTGCCTTCCACATAATGAGTAAATGCCATTAAAAAAATTAAATACTAAACTATATTGGGCTAAATTGAGAAGATATAAGGACCAGTACAGTCTTTTGAATGTTGACTAAAATCTCAGTTAGCTCAGCTTCTAGTAAAACAGGAGAAAGAAGCACCACAAGGTATCAGCATAATGATGTCTAGCCAGATTCTTTTCTGACACCTTCTTCTTGGAAAAACTAAACTGGAAATTGTCCTATCTAGGGCCAAATGAGGAAACCACGCATATAGATTCTAAATAGGAAATTCAGAACAGAGCCTCCTCCTACTGTTTTGCTCACTGAAGAGTTTTAATAAATAAACCCAGAGGACTACTGTAACTCATTTACTGGGGATATAGGTTGGTAGAGAACTACAATGGTTGAGTGTGTTAGGTTATTGACGGTAACAACCAACATTATAATAAGCTTTTAGGTGGCATCAGCAAAACAAGGTCAGAAATTAATTGTTAGAGGTTTCTAACCATAGCTTTACCACTTTCTTATTAACAATATGGTTCTTGCTCTACATTTTGGAACCAATAAGAACATGCAAGTATGTTCCAGCAAATGATGCAGAAATAGAGATAGTGAGTACAAGAAATGTTTCACTGGAGTATAAGAAGAAAACATTAGAAATTCTCCATTTTAACTTTAGATTTTAACATTGTAAAATAGATGGTATTATAAAATATTCAAAAATATCCCATGGTTGTTCTAATATAAAACATATTTGAAGTTATATTTATGTATTTTCTAATCTCATCATTGCTTTTCTTTCATTTTGATTATGTTTATAATGTACTTAATACGGCAGTAAAATAGTCACATGATAATATTGATAACAACCTTGAACTTTTATATATATTCCTCACAACAACTGTTTCTGGTAACTAGTATTGTTCTGATCTTTTTTAAATGAGGAAATTGAAATGCAGATTTATTAAATATCTTACTCAAGTTGACAGCTGGGAAATAACAGATCTGGAATTCAAACTTAAGCAGTTTGGATCCATAGCTGGTTATCCCAACCACCAAAGATATGAGTGTATATAATTTATAACTAATAAATATACATATATTGAATGACATGTGCTCAAAATTTATTGACAAGCTTTATGATTAAAAATATTTGGAGATCATTAAGGAAATTGGAGTAATTTTGTGATTTTAAGATTATTCATCCAGTGAGGAAAATAAACTCGTAAAAGAGATGTTCTCAAGTACCAGTAGGGCATACTTGGCAGTTGGTGAAAGGATAATGATAGGATTAAATGTTTTATGGAAATGTGATGAGTCTATTAGTATGTATGAAGAACATATGCCATGCTCAGCAGCATTAACCTAGAAGCTGTGAATAAGACTCTAGATATATAATGCAGACCACCACACCACCACCATCATCTCTACAGTTCATTTTACTGTAGAGTTAAGGAGGCAGAAAGTCAATAACTTCTATCTGCTTCTCCTTACTCTCATAAAAGTATAAAGCTGTAGTACCACGATTATCTTTGGCCATCAAATTCTTCGATGCAACACCTACTCACTTCAACATTATTAACTTGGGAGTAATACTGAGAGACTTGGAATTGAATGACTGAATCAAATTCTGATCCCACATTACAAAGGAATAGCTTAGCATAAATGCTATTAAAGTAAATTTTAATATATCAAAGTTATAAAGTTCAATAAACCTTTTCATTAGGAAATAAGAGTAAATATATATATTACATATATAATTTTCCTTAAATTTAAATTTTTATAAGTATCATACTGCCATCATGTGTATGTATATATACATATGGCACTTATGGATATTTAAAGAAAATCTATTATAGATCATTTTTGGTTATGTATTTGATATTGATTCCTTTTGTCCCCACAAAAACACCTAGACTTTGGAGGAAACTGCCTTATACCCTCTTTCAGCCATACATTTTTGGAGAGGTTATCTCAACAATTACTTTCAGAGATGGGGATGTAATTTCTTAAAGCAATTACTATATCTCAGCTCTCTAGTCGAATGATTCTGATTGGGTTTAGGCATCTAATTAACATCATGCCAGAGACAAGGAGATATTTACTGGTGGCTTCTGAAATGATCTGGTGACTTTGAAAAATTCTCAAACTAATCACACCTGAAATCAAATGAACCTTGCATTTTCAGTTAATGTGAGTAAATAAAATTTATTTTTAATTTTTTTTGCTCTTTATTTGTTTTTATTGATCCAGATTTATTTATTTTAATTAATTAATTGTTGTTTTAATGGTGACATTGGTTAATGAAATCAGGTAACTTTCAGCTGTACATTTTAATAGTAAGGCATATATATATATATATATATATATATATATATATATATATATATATATATATATATATTTTTTACATTGTGTGTTCACCTCCCATAGTTAGATTTCTTTCTATCACCACATATTTGACCCCTTTTATCCCATCTACTTCCCCTCCTTTCTCCCTTCCCTCTCCCCTCTGGTAACCACAAGTCTATTGTCCATGTCCGTGAGTCTCTGTGTTGTTTGTCCTGTTCGTTTGTTGCTTTTAGGTTTATATCCCACATATAAGCGATATCATGCGATTTTCAACTTTTTCTGTCTGGCTTATCTCTCTTAGCATGATTATCTCTAGGTCCATCTATGTCATCGCAAATGGAAGTATTATTCTTGTGAGATATTTATATTTGTTGTTATTTAAAAATAAAAGATTCAAAACTTCTGCTTATAGACAGGTCACAGTAACTGATATAGGACTAGTCTTCTTTCCATAAATAACTATGAGCTAATTACACCAGGCTGTGAAATTTGAAATATGGGAAACCCCCCAAGTGAGACCCATGACTACACCAGCTTTCTGCCTGAGAACAATTTCCAGACTGAGGTGCAAAGGGCTGTGGCCCAAGCAGGTCACTGTAGTTGCACTGACCTGTGGAGGCAGTGATGAGAGTTTGGGTCAGAGTAAATGACTGGAGTATCCAGAGCAGGGCGGCAGAGAGAATAGTGAGATGAGCAGGGGCGGGTTTCCAAAAGTAAATCTGGCAGGGCGGGGAGGGGGCATGAAGAGGGGACGGGGATGTTCTTGCCATTCCTTGGCAGAGTTGGACTGCACATACACAGGACAATATATTCCATAAGTTTAATCACAGAGCAGAACAGAAACACTAGAGACTGAGTATTTGCAAAAGGATACTGGCTTTCTATAGACATTCATAAACCTTATTAACACCACAGGCATCTTCAGATTAATAGCCACACACTAGAGGAATTGGTAAACTATAGCCCAAAGGCCAAATCTGACCAAGTGCTTACTTTTATAAGTAAAATTTATTGGAGTGCAGCTACCTTTATTTATTTATGTATTGTCTAGTTGCTTTTGTGCAATCATAGTGGATTTGAATAGTTGCCATAGAGACCATATAGTTTGTAAAGACTAAAATATTTACTATGTAATCATTTACTAGTATAAAATCTACTTTAGGCTTTCCTTAAGAAGGTCAAATTAAAATCTAGACAGGATTCTGACAGGTGGGGATTTGGGCATATTTTTTTAGTTTTAGCTCTGGCAGATGAGAGGAGTTTTGTATTATGCTGGACTTCTTACATATCTTCACTAACAAAATATAACTCCACGTCTACATCTAGGTAAATGCCAGTATTTTAATTTCACGATGGGATAAAATTAGCAATCTTCAGAAGAAAATAAAACCCAGAATCTCTGTAATGTCTAAATGATAATGTACAGCACAAAATAAAATCTTACCAGATATTCAAAGGAATGAAACATATGACCCAAAATTAAACAAAAATGAAGACAATGATAACCTACATCTAGGTGCCCCTTATATTGAATATAACAGGGGAACACTTTAGACAGCTATTAAAAATATAATCAAGAAATTAAAGATAGTATGTTCTTAATTAGTGAAGGGATAGGTAATCTTGGAATATAAAGTGTGTTATAAGAAAGAACCAAATGGAAATCCTAGAAAGGAAAATTTCACTGGATAGAATTATCAAAAAACTTTAAGAAAAAGGGCACTAAATATGAAGTGACACCAAAATAAGGTTTGCTGAGCTAAAATGGAGGTATTGACAATCCTGGTTTCCTCTGAAAGCTCTAGGGAGACTCTGTTCCTTGCCTTTTCCAGCTTCTAGAGGCTATCTACATTCCTCGGCATGTGGCCACATCACTCGAACCTGTGCTTTCATTGACACATCTCTTTCTTTGACTCTGACTTTCCTGCCTCATTTTTATACTTTTGTGATTACACTGGCACCACTCCAATAATCCAGGATAATCTTCCCTTGTCAAGATCCTTAATGTGTACACTTCTGCAGTCTCAAAGGTAGTTTTCTGCCCACGTCCAAGCAGTCATAATTTTTTTTCTGCACTGTTTCTATTAAAGAAGTCCCTCATTTCCATTCTTTACTAGATTGCTGCAACTGCCTCATTATATTCACTGCATTTAGTCCCTATATTTTCTCCCTTGACTCCACCAGAAAGTCATTCTGCACAATCTATCATGTTTGTTTTAATGAACCTTTCTTTTAACCTGTTTCTCTCTAATAAAACCAACAAAACAAACAAACAAAAAAAACACTTTTGTTATTCTTTATCACCTTTACAATAAAATGCAGACTCCTTCATATTCAGTTGAGACTTTGTACAATCTGTTCCTACACTATCTTTAGAGACTATTACTTTGGTTCGACTAGACAATCTACCCCACCTGAGCTAGGCCTATAATAACATTGTCCTTTACCTCTGGTCATGCGATTAGTTTAGAACATATCCATCTTCATTAAAATTGCCCTGAATAAGCCAATAAGCAGTTCTTCAGGAAGGCCTGTGTGAAGTTGCATGACAGTGTATGCTATTAATTTAGAATGTGTATATTGTTTGGTTACTTCTGCCGATTATACTTTATTTTATTTTTTATTATGTGTTTCATTGTATGTAATTTCTTCATTATATCTTTCTCCTCTTGCATTCAATCTTTTGACAGATATTTACTGCAAGGCTAATAAATCCTAGATATTTTGTAAATTTTATGTTTTTCTGAATAGAGGACCTTCTACCCTTACTCATTTCCTCTCTTCTTTCACTCCTTGCTTCTGCCTTTTTCTCTCACATCTTCTTTTTTCACATCTTGATTACCAGATATTATTTTTAACACTCTGATATGAGATCGGTTACAAATGTAAAACAACATAAGGCAACATCCCTAATTTTATACTCGTAGTCTAAAGTGTTTCTTAAACATTTCTGTATTTGCCACTAAAACAATCATCTGCCTTTCACATAGTGAGACAACAAAATTATATTGCTGTTCTGTTTGAAGTCTCAAAAACTCCAGCTTTATAGGTAGAATTATAAGTGTTTCAATAGGCAGTCAGAAAAGAAGAAGAGATAGTTTGACCCAAGTGCGTTACATAAGGTGCGAATGGCTTTCTTTAAAGTTCATGGAATGAGGCGTGTTCTTACACACCTCGGAGTTTTCAAATGTGTCTGTTTTTTCTGCCTGGATTTATGGAAAAATCTCCTGTTCCTGGGGGAAATACCCTGTTCTCCCTTGTCCATTCCTACACACTCTTTAGGTTCCAGTTGAAAGGCTAATTCTCATAGCGATTTATTTCTGAACTGCAAATATCATTTTAACATTCTTGTTATATTTTGTGAAATACTCTTTTTTTCTTTCTATTACTTTCACCAGTTATGATATATAAAACAAAATAATTGGTATGGTACAAACATGAACCAATAAAATCTGACTCTGCTCTGACTCTGCTCTGAATACTCTAGCAGGATCCTGGGAGTTCCCCGCTTGATAGGTGTCAGGCCGTCAAGCAGTCCCTAAGCAGCAGCATTGTGGCAGCTCCAAAGCAGGCTTGTGACATTCCCATAGAATCAGCCAGGAAAGAGACATGTGCCCAAATCAATTTCAACAGTTTATTACACACAGTGAAAGCATAAGGATGATCAGCATGGCATTGGCAATCCATATCTGTGGTGTCACTGGATGACATCAAACCAGTGGTGCCATATGACAGACAAGTTGTAGGTCTTTCTTTCATAGTGGATCCAGCTCTAACTATAGCGAAACAGTTTTATAGCTCACAGCTGTACCCAAAGGAAGGGGAGGGATGTGATATGGAAAGTGCCATGCCTCACTGGCTCTAGAAAAGCAGATAGGAAACAACTTCACGAAGCCTCCCGTGGGATAGGAAAGTAGATGGAAACAGTCTTGTAACAGCGTCTTAGAAGACCACCTGTCTTTCTATGTTCCATCACAGGACTTTCCACCAAGACTTGGGTTAAACTATAGGTTAGCTTTGCCTATGTGAACTATATAGAGACGTGCAAGGTTATCAGGGTGTTATGACAGAGCCACTGTGCTTAATCACAGCTAAGTGCCAGGGAGAGATAAAAGATTACAGGAAAAGGACCAGGATGAAGAAGGAAATAGTTATTTACTAGTCGATATAGAAGTGCTTTAATATTTGAACCATTTGTATGCTTATATTAATGCCCACTGGTTAAATTTCATCCCTACTGATTATGGTTATCATCTATGCACTTATCTATCTGATTTTTAACGTCTCATTCCCTCTTAAACAATAGGCTCACTCACAATATGGATTGCTTCCATTTTGCCAACCACTGAATAGATAATTGTTAGAACCGTGCCAGATACCTAGTGAATGAATAATACATATTGGATGAACGAATGAGCAAGTGAGCACATTTCGTGCTGATGCCCCTAAGAAAACAAGTTTCGTATCTTTCTCTAGAGTACTTAATTATTTTCTCCTCATTTGTATCTGAGGAGCCCCAGTGTTTACGAGGACTCTCTATTTAGTTGAAAATTGAGGATTTTGAGACCAAACTTTAACAGTCCAAAGAACATTCATCAAGGAGCCTTTTTAGTTCGTTTTGTGAATCTTTCTCTGGCAGTTAATTGACGTGACAGGCAGTGGCTGCACAGGAACTGACGGTTTATTAACAATACTGACAAGAGTGCTGAGGGATGATGGACACAATCCAGCACAAAATGTTGTCGATATCAGAAATAAGGCAGTGGTAAATATTTTGAATAGGTACTTTTTTTTCCTATGTGAATCTGCTCGAATGTCATGATCCCCTCTATTTATGCAAATCCTCTTGCCATTTGAATGCTGAATGAAGCCATTTGTTTAATTTTGTTACTGCCAAAGTGCAACAGCTGCTCTGGATGCTTTCCCCAAACATCCCTTCAAAAATTTTTTATTCCACTAAGTGAATTTTGTTGAAAACAGCAGGTATGGAAACATTTACATGCCACCTTGTCAAATTCCCTACTAGTCTAAGTGCATATTTTTTTTTTTAAATTCATGTTAATGTTTTATAGTAGAGATTTTTAATATGTTTTCACAGTCTATTTACCAACAAATTTATTTTGTTCTTTTTCATTTGAATTTAAAAGTAGAATCAAATGCCACACATAATTTGGCAATGACAAGGGTAAGCAAAAATCTAGGGGAATATCTGAAGCCCTAGAAATGTGGGGTTCTTCCAGAGATGGGACAAAGAGCTTTACAACCTATGTCAAAATCTCATTTATCATGCATTTGTATATAACA
>NW_011888857.1:5890805-5901205 GCF_000151845.1 Pteropus vampyrus
TAGTAATGTATCCAAACAGCTCAGGGTGGACATTTGAGATACAAAGAAGAGTTACATTAAGCTCACTTCAAACAAGAAAAAAAGAGAAACTTGATTTTTTTTCAGTTAGAGAATTAAAAAAATGTTTTCAAATCATTTCCAAAGATTCTGATCGTTTCTCACTTGTGAACCTCTAGACATCTAAATCATGAATCCTTAAATCAATGTTATTGTATATGAAAATATCCATTCTCCAACCCAAATGATCTGAGGCAGAATCTCATGTGGCTTAGAATGAGCTTTAGTGTTTTGAAATATCTGCACATTTATTTTGATGCAAATCCAGCATTAAGAATCACTGCCTCAGATGAAGCAAACAGTGTAGTTTTCCTTAGAGATCATGATTTCCCTGGCATGCCTCAGTAGCACACCCACATCCTGACTTATGCTTAACAAATAGCATCAACCCTATATATTTCAAAGTGAAAGGTAACCTCAATATCAGTACATTCAAAACGTTTTATAATGTATCTGCTCAAATGAAGCCAGTACAGCCATTGATGCTAGTGCAGAGATAAACAATATATTTTGGAACTGTCTTACCACTATGCTTGTCAATAGAAAAGAAATCAGATCTCTGTGTGTGTGTGTGTGTGTGTGTGTGTGTCTGTGTGTGTGTGCACGTGCATGCACTTTTAGAAGAAAGCTTTTCCTTCACTCCTCATGTTTCTAATAGCTGTGCTATTTTTCAACTGGTTTAGACTTTAAAGATGAAAAATATCATTCAAATAATATCTTCAGAGAAACCCCCAAGTTATACCTATGTATAGGTATACATGCTTGCATATCCAACTAAATATATATCCATATACATACATAAAATTGCAGTGCTTTTTGAAATGTGAGACAAAAAAAAAAAATCGATCAGCTGTGTCCTTTTCTCCATCATGTCAGTTTATTCTTCAACTGGAATGGCCATGCAACTTCAGAGGAGATCAGTGTACCATTTACTGATAAGCCAGATTCCTGCATAATCCTTGCTATCTTCTTACCCTTCACTTGCCATACCCAGCTCATGTTTAAATCACATACATATTGCCTTTTAAATATCCCTTAACTCTGTCCTCTTTTCTCCATTTACACTTTAGCAACTCAGTCCACATTACTACCATTTCTATCTGTAATTCTGTAATAACCTCATATATAGAAGAGAGTTAAAATAATAGGACTGAAATTGCTATCCTTACAAAGACCTGCCTGCTAGGTTAGCCCTTAGCTTGAATCTGGAAACATGAATTTTGGGAAGGTTCCACCATTCACTGATAAGAGTTGATCGATGTTACTAAACTCTCTGTGCAAACAATATGGATCATGCTGAAAATCGGCTTTCTTTTCAGGAGTTTGGAATTATAGTATATGCTAGGCAGAGAGTGCTTACATGTCCAGCATGCAACAAAAACCCTGGACTCCTAGGCTCAGGCAAACTTCTCTAGCAGAAAACATTATACGTGTGTTGTCACAACATGTTGGTAAAGGAATTAAGCACATCTGCATAACTTCACTGAACAAGGACTCTCGGCATCTGGAACTTTGTATCCTCTAGATTTTGCCCATGTCCTCTTCCCCTGTGTTAATTTTACTTTGTATCTTTTATAAAATCAGTCATGAGTATGACTAGATGCTGAGTCTCATGAGTCTTCCTAGCAAATCACGCAGCCGGGGAGTGGTCTTGGGGAAATCTGACATACCTCCTAACTAGTTTTCCTTTAAGTTTCCCTCCTTCCCAAAACAATACATGGCTATGTGATTATGTACCCTTTAAGTATTTTGATTAAAACTTTTCAATATCTTCCATTACTATAGAACTAGGGTTGACAAACTTTTTTTCTGCAAATGAGCCAGATAGTTTTGAGGGTCATATGGTCTGTATCACTACTTAACCCCGTCTTGTAACACAGAAGCAGTCATAGACAGTACATAAACAAGAGAATGGCTGAGTTCCCTAGTAATGGCCATGTTCCAATGCTAGGTTTTGGGAAGTTTTTTTTTTTTTTTTTGGACATTGAATTGAATTTCATATAATGTTCACACATCCTAAAACATTTCTCTTTTCATTTAAAATGCAACACATATTTCTAGCATGCCGGTCATATAAAAACAGGTATCAGGTTGGAATTGGCTATGGTTTGCTGACCATAGAATAAAAGTGAAAATCCTGAACATACTCTATAAGCCCCACAGTACATGAGTAGTACCTATCCCCCTAATCACATCTCTCATCATACTTTCCTTCATACTGAGTTTTCCAGCCACAGTAAGCTTTGAGATTCAGGAGGTCTGTGCTTACTGTATATTAGGTGATTGATATGTAGAATCCTCTGCTTTGAACTCTTCTCCCATTGATCTTTTTACTTTAAACAGCACTTGCTTTTTTATTTCATTTCATTTATCCCTTCATTACTTTCATCTCAACTCATCATAATATCAGTTGACATTATTAACTCTCTTAATATCATGTACAGATTCATCTCTGTACTTCTTATTTTTAAAATTCATTTGCTTAACACTTTCCTCAGTAATTATTTTACCAATTAGATCATATGAAACATGAGAGCAGTTATAGCATATTTTATTTTATATCTTTATATCTCCAATACCTTTTATAGTACTTGGCTCATGATTTACTCTCAATACGCACGTGCTGAATTAACTCGTCAGTACTAACTATGTGTCTTAGTGCTAGAAGCAGAAAGGAAATAACATGTAATTGAGGAGTTTACAGATGCTACTGAGGTGAAACAAATATGTAATTTAAATGTAATATAGTAAGCACTATAATAGAAATGGACATAGGGTGCTCACAAAGCATAGAAAGTTTCCCTAGATCTGAGAGTGAGCAAGAGGAGAGAGTGCTAATGAGTATGGACCTTAATCGCATTTTGAAGACTAAATAAGGGTTGATGACTTAGATGGCTAGGAAGGAAGTTGAGGAAATTAGAACAAGAGGAGAATAGAGACATAAAAAGACACATTCAATACAATATAGGAAGAGACGATGACCCCATACCTAGGGCACCAGGAAAGGTTTCTGGGAAGTGACAATGCAGAGCTCTAGTTTTAAAACTAAGTAATAATTAGGCAAGATTTCCAGCCTGGCAGTGTGAGGAGGAGAAGCTCAATGACACTTGCAGTGAAACAATCATTAAAATCACCGGAAATTACCCTAAAGGCATACAGAAAACGAGTAAATATTCATTTAAAAATTTACTAAATCTTGTTAAGAACAATAACCACTCCTTAGTAATCTGCCCCATCTCTGTGTAATGGAAATTGTACTCTGAGCACTCTACTTTGAGAGAGTGAAAACAGGAAGATAGGGTCACCTCTGCCCTAAGCTCCCAGTCTATGGCTATGATTTCACTCAGTGAGGACTGTATGTGGAAGTTCTATTCTGAGCATGACAAAGCAAGGATGCCAAGGCCTGATCACCCACCAACACTCTACTCCAACTCACTTATAAGGTAGAAGTTCTATCCAGGGAGGGGCAAGCTAAGAAGACCAGATAATACCATCCCCCGCTCTGCCTACTTGTAGAGCTGGGAGAAAAAGGGAGTAGTTCTAACCACCAGCCCAGGTATAGTGGTACACAGGTTCTACTTAAGGCAGGCCTTAAGGATGATGAGCTCTGCAGGTAATTTAAAAAAATTATTAAGGATTGACTAAGTGAAGAAAGGCTGCAAAGACTTGTTAGGGAAAGAAAACAGAAGAAAAACAAATAAAAAATGGAAAACTACAACAAACGAAAGTCTTCAGTGGTTCATTGTTTGACGTTGATGACACTAAAGTAGGCAAAGATGAGCATTGTAAGCTGTACTAAGGTGGATGGACCTAATCCTATAAGGACTGGACAGATAATGATGGATTTAGAAGTCAAATTATGAGCAAATTTAAAATTTAAACAGACAACTTTTCTTTTGACAGTGTGGAAGATAGATAGCTGGGAGAAAAAGATCGAAGTCAGAGAATCCTGACAGTAATTCAGGGGAGATGAGGAGAGCCTGAACTGACGCAAAGAATGTGACCATGTGAAAAAATATTTAGAAGAAAAATTTTACAATCGTTTTTCTGTGTGGTTATAAGTAAATGTACAGTCATGTTGGAAACATCTCTTCCCTTTACTGTAGGCTTCCGAGTTCCAGAATTAGATAAGTAAGATCACTTGCTTCGTTACTTTCAGGTTTTCCTATTACAAAAACAGCAGGGAGGAGCAGAGAAAGATGCAGAAAAGATGCATTTTGACATCTAATTATATTGCTAATCTCTGGAACTGGCAAATGGGAGTCTATTCGGGGAAATGTGCTTCTTGCCAGTGACATCTGGCAATTAATGTTAAAATGTGGTTTCTGGCTTGCAAAACCTTAAGATTTGACTGCACAGATTTAAAGAGAATGGGCACTTACTGCTTTTTACAGCAGTGTACTCAAAATCAAAACTTTGCATAAATATATATATGAGCAAATAATGTACATTAATGGTGGATCTACCCATATAACCTTCGATTAAATTCAGCAAATCTAATAGTAAAGTTAAAGACCTTATCCCAGAATACTGGACACGCCAATATCTGATTTAGGCACATCTTTCAGCTCTGCTTCCAGGTCTCAGCTTTTGTCAGGTCACCACTAGCTCTTTTCCCATTTGCCAAATTCATATTCCCCATGTTCTCTCACGCCTTGGGCTGTTTGATCATGCTGTTCCATGTGCCTCCAAAGAAACAAGAAACTTCCCTAATTTTAA
The DNA here is from genome assembly GCF_000151845.1 of Pteropus vampyrus. Classification (NCBI taxonomy): domain Eukaryota; kingdom Metazoa; phylum Chordata; class Mammalia; order Chiroptera; family Pteropodidae; genus Pteropus; species Pteropus vampyrus. Next base: position 5,895,582 of record NW_011888857.1, read on the forward strand.
TGCCCACTTAACTACTTCTCTTTCCAAACTCACTGGAAATCTCAACTTCTCTTCAAATGTTTCTTAAATGCTCTGGCTACATCATACCTTCAATGGTTCCCAAGTGATGTTAGAACAACTTTCTAATTTTCCTACTCACTACTCTATATCAATTCTTACACACTTCCAATCTATCCTTGTGTATGTACATACGTGTGTTGCTTAAGTATATTTTATATATACATATAATCTTACATATGCATAAATGTATATGCTTAATCTTTTTAATTTAATTTATGTGACATAATTTTTGAATGCATGGAGTCCTGAAGTCAGAGTGCTCTTATCTCTCAGAGCCACAATTAATTACCTCATCTTCAACCTGTGGTGGATAATAGAACTGACCTTAAAGCAATAGTTGCCAAACTTGTCTATACATTGAAATTAACTGGAAAGCTTCAAAAAATACTTATGTGTGCCTTTGCTCCATTCACAGACATCTTATTTGATAGGCCTGAGGTGTTGCCTGGGCTTTAGACATTTTAAAAAGTCTCCTCATGATTCTAATGTGAATGCAAGTTTGGGAACCACCACCTTAAAGAATTGTGAGGATTATATGTGATCATGCATTTGTGAGTTAGTAGCACATTGCCATAAGTAAATACTAAATATTTACTTATTTATTTGTTTGTAAAATTTATTGGGGTGGCATTGGTTAACAAAATTATATAGATTTCAAGTGTACAATTCAATAATACATCATCTGTATATTGTATTTTGTGTTCGCCACCCAAAGTCAAATCTCCTTCTGTGCAAACAAGTTTGGAAACTATTGCTTTAAGGTCAGTTTTATTATCAACCACAGATAAGGTAACTGTGGCTCTGGGAGATTAAAGTACTCTGACTCTAGGACCCCAAGCACTCAAATATTACATCATACAACTTTCAATTAAATTAAAAAAAAAAACTCTAAACATATATATTTATGCATATGTAACATTATATGTACACACAAAATATATTTTACCCCTTTTACCCTTATCTACCTCCCCCTTCTCCATCTTTTCCTCTGATAACCATTAAAGTATTGTCTGTGTCTATGAGTTTTTGTTTGTCCTGTTCATTTGTTGTTTCCAGTGTTTATAACAAAACAAAGAGGCAACTAACTGAATGGGAGAAGATATTTGCAAACAATGCCTTTAATAAGGGGCTAATATTCCAAATATATAAAGAACTAATATAACTTAAATACAAAAAAAAATCCAATTAAAAAATGAACAGAGGACCTGAACAGACATTTCTCACAAGAAGATATACAAATGGCTGACAGACATATGAAAAGATGCTCAACTTCACTAGCTACTGGGGAAATACAAATCAAAATCACAATAAGATACTACCTCACGCTTGTTAGAATGGCTGTCATCAATAAGACAAGTAATAACAAGTGTTGCTATAGAGATAAAGGGACCCTCATACACTGCTACTAGGAATGTAAATTGGTTATAGCTACCATGGAAAACAGTGTATGTGTTCCTCAAAAAATTCGGAATAGAATTACCATATGACCCCGCAATCCCTCTTCTGGGCATCCACCCCCAAAATGTGAAAATATTTATATGTAAAGATACATACACTCTCATGTTCATTATTCTTGGTGGCCAAGACATAGAAACATCTGAAGTGTCCTGTGATAGATGATTAGATAGACATTTAAAATAATAATTACTATTATTATTTGTAGACTTTGTAAATGGAAAAATCATACTTTACTTATTTTTGTTCATGGCACATAGGTGAGATACCTAATACAGAGATGATGGAATTCAATAAATCTTTTTTGATTAAATGAATTTACCGCAAAACAGGAGCTTTCAGTTCTATAGGGAAAGGTGGCAGACACACAGATAACTACGGTAAAACACAGCATGGAACAACTGAGCTCACAGTACCATGGCTAGTGTAGAGGAGAATCAGGCAAATGCATTTTTCCTGATTGAAACAAGGAGCTAATAAAGAAGATGAAAGAGGAGGAGGAAGAGGAGGATAATAGGCACTAACATTTATAAAGTGATCAGTTCTCTACAGGGCATTGCACAAATAATGAACTCTCAATTTTACAGATGAAGAAGACCCAGAAGTTGAAAAATTTGCCCCAAATTATCCTACTCAGTGATAAATCCAGGATTTATTTCTGAGTTTTCGATGCCCTAGATTTAGAATACTTAACTGTCCTGCAGAACTGTGAAAACAAAGAATCTCCACACATCTCTAATCAAAGGAGTTTCTTATGTAAAAATCAATGAATTTAGTGGCATAAGAATTTGTATACTACACAGGGTATGTTTCTCAGCCCAATCATTGCTATGTTAAAAATTAATTATAAAGAAACTAGAACAATTGAATATCAATAAAGAATAAAGAGGATGCAATGGTATATCCAATTTAGAAACAATTTTTTGGTCTCTTATAATATTAAATATATTTTTAAAAATTAAACATATTTACATATGACCTAACTAGTCTATGTCAATACAAACACCTCTGTATAAATGCTCAGAGCAGAAATATTCATAATAGTCCCAAATTGGAAGCAACCAAATGAAATTAGATGGAATGAAACTGAAAAGAAACAAATAATTGACAAATGCAATAACATGGATAAAAATTCAAAAGCATTATATTGAGTGTTTCTATTTCTATGACATGCTAGAAAAGGCAAAACAATAGTTTTGGAGTGGGGAGAGGGGAGTGACTACAAAAGGGCCCAAGGTAACTTTAAAAAAAATTATAACAATGTTTTAAGTCTTGGTTATGTTGACAATTACATCGTGTGTATATATATATACATATATATATATATATATATATATATATATATATGTATATATATATACACGCACACACATATATATACATATACACATATATGTATATATACACACATATATGTATATATACACACATATATATACACACACACATACATACATATGTATCTGTATATATACACATAACACAATACATACATATCAAAATTCAACAAATTGTTCAATTAAAATGATTAATTTTATTGAATGGAAATTATACTTCAATAGAACTAATTTAAAATGAATGAATAAATGGGAAATTTACTTTCCGGTGGGGAAAAAATGTATGGGAAGTTAAACTACAAAAATAGAAATTACAAATGATAGTGCTTTGGAACACTGGGCCATACCCAAAAGTCTCCACTTATCTGAAATAGCCATAAATTCCCTATAGAAAGTGTTATATTTGGACTGATGTCTGCTATATAAAGTGCATCTAACACAGTGTTTGACAAATAGAAGTTGTTTGAGAAACATCTATTGAACGCATCTATTTCTGCTTAACCCCAGTTGCTTAGCTCTAACTTGCAGACTAATTTTTTTCTTTTTTTATATTTGTGCAATTAGAGCCTTTGATTAATACACTTTTCTCTCAACAGAAAGAATAAACAGATAAAACTTCAAAATAAGGAATGATATAATTTATTGTATAAAATTGTGAGTGAAAATTCTATCACTGTTTTGGAAAACCCTAACTAGCATTAAGAAAAGTAATGCCCAACTATGATATGAGAGAAAGCTCATAGAGTTATGAAATAAAATGCAATGATAGCTGACACCTCAGGGTGCCACAGCACCTTCATATATGGATGCTGGAAAGAAATGGACTTTCTACAATTTCCTGGCAAAAATGGGAAGATTCTTGCTTCTGTGCCCAGTGAGTATACCCTGTGGATTCCATTTATATCCTTCTTATCTAAACACAACAGTTCCTCTCAATCCTCTCTCAGGCTTGCCTATGAGCAGCATGAAAAGAGGGGATAAAAAGTTTATCCTAGTTCTGTCTGCATATATTTCAAAAAACAAACTAGAAGAGAATATGAAGGCAATGAGTATTTGCCAAGTGCCCACTAGTTGCTGATTAATATTCCGTCTGTAGTACACATGCTACCTCTACAGTATAGTGATGATTTCCATATTGCACTTGGGACAACAGCTTTGAGAGGTTATGCAGCTTACTTAAATTAATAAGAGCCTGAGTTTTGTCCAAGATTTTTTTAGAACCGAAAACACTTGGTTATCAATATTATAATCGAAAGAAAGTAAATGTTTTACTTAAAAAAATAATAATAATAGCTAATGCTTGTACAAATAATAGGTGCCAGGCACTATTGTAAGTTGATAATTTACTTGTATTAACTCATTAGAGTCTCAAAATAATTGTGTGATATAGAAGCTAACATTAATCTCATTTTACAGATGAGAGTGAAAAGAGACACACGGTCACTCATTTTCAAAAACATACTGAAATTGACAGTATTAAACACAGAGGTCTGGATCCAGAGTCTATACTTTTAAGTGCTGCACAAATTCTGCCTCTTGTATGGGTTGGAGATGAAGAGAGTGAGTCCAGTTTTGGATAATACATGGGCTTAATAAATGTCTAAAATATGAAGATCAATCCAAGTGCTCCCATTTTTTTTCTTTATCACCCAGAATATTTGAGCCTACCTCTTCTTTCACAGCCTGGTAGATAACATTAAATGAGAAAAGTTTTATACCCCATTAAGTAGCAATACAGTTTCTAGTCTCATTAAATTGCTTATTAAAAAGAAATATGAAAATATTAGATTGTGATGTGTTTTTTGGGGATCTATTTTCTGAGTATAATATTTCTATATCATCAACCTCCTTTCCTTTGTCTTTTTGCCTTATATTCACTTTAAAATCAAACATGTAAGTTGGTAACTGGTAAAAGAAAAAGAACCAGAACCAGAACCAAAACTGTGGGCCTCCTGATCAGTCAGAATCATCAACATGTTGTCAAGTTATTGCCAGCATGTAACTCATTGGCTGGAAAGGTAAGCCATCCAGGGCCCACAGGAGGAGAAGAACAAATCAGAGAGGGAAGATGATTTCCATATACAAGCCAGCAGGAGCTTGAACCTTTTTCCCACCACAAAGAGGAGCACTATTCATAAAAATATTGATCTTTTTCTCTGAAATATATTAATATCCATTAATCAACATCCCTCATGATTTGACACCATCCTGTCTTCCCAATCTCTTTTCTTGCCTCTTTCTACATGTACCATACATTTCAGCAAGTTTCTATAATTTGTGCAATAGTAATGCATGTCCAAATCACCCTACCTTTGGCTAGAATGTTTTCTCAATAAAAACAGCACTCCTCACTTACTCATTGACTCCTTCCTTTCTTCTTTCCGTCCTTTCTAGGAGTATTTACTGAGTACCTACCAAGCGTAGACTGTGATGCAACACCTTCAAGGTTTAATCCAATGTTATTCTTCCATGAAGCTTGTCCCAATGTAATAATAGGTTTACTGATCTTTGATCCTCCACTCACTGACTCCTTCCTCAAGAATGGTAGATAAAGTGCTTATAAAACGCTTGCTCTATTGTATTAAAATTCATTGTAAACTAGCCTGTCTCCCTTAGTAGACCGAAGGCAGGGCGATTTGTCATCCAGCTTTGTTTTTCTTATGTCTGCTGCAAAATGTCAGCAGCGATAAGGGGAAAAAAGGATGTTAAATAATAAATGCAAATACCCTCTTTCAGAGGCGCATATGCAAATGAATTACTAGTAAGTTAAGT
>NW_011888857.1:5903140-5936217 GCF_000151845.1 Pteropus vampyrus
TTTTTTTTCATTCATTTATAAATAAATAATACTAATGTGTTTGCCTAAAATGAAGGGGATGAACTTCTCTTTCCTTGGCTTCCAAGGCTGCTCTGTATCTTAAAGGAGAAAAAATGGCCTGGAATTCAGTTTTACATGTCTCAGAGACTGCAAAGTAGGAAGGCCTGTGTTGAGATGTGATACATTTCTTGAATGAGAATTAAAAAAACAATTGCTTAGACTCTAAAAATGTCCCATATTGTTTTGATAAATAAATTTCTCTCTAGGGGGAAATAAATCCCAAAACAAAATCAATTTATTGAAAATGAAATGTATATAAAACATTTTGCAAAATTCATTTGCATATATAATCTCATTTGATCCTGTTAAATAATTTTGAAGTGTGTATATTAATCTTATACATAGTTTTCGGACACAGGAATTGATACCCAACAAGGCTAAATGACTCCTTTTGCTCAGTTTCCAGGTATGTGAAAGAGCTAATAAAGAACCTGATCCTTTGAAGGTAACCATATATCCTTTTCATCACCTCAGGGGACATTTTCTAAGGAAGAAATGGTCAAAATAGTCAGTAGATAATGTTTAAGCTTGATATAAGTAAGAACTTTCATAATCAAAATTCTAAAATAGTCTTCCTTAGCTGTGTTTTTATTTTCCTTCTCTTGTACCACTTCCAGGCCCCATTGTAGGTGTTTCTTAATTGTGCTCTGTGGTTCACCTGACTCGTTGTAGGAAGCACTGATTAAGCAGAACGATTTTATCTAAAATATGTTCATAGAGTTTGCACATCTCACTTAACATATCCCATATGGATAATTCCAGCCTCAGGGAAGTTTTACATTTTTATCTCTGGAGGCAGCATTGCAGGGGTTGAGGCAGGATGGGAGGATATGCTAGTTGTGACTTTGATAAAAGAAGAGATTATGCAATTGGAGGGGGAAAAAACTGAAAAATTTGACTTCTGCCTAAGAAACATGAATTCAGAGCACTGAAATGATTTTCATCATCTACCTTGCCCCACCTTACCTTCCCAGTTTATTTCACTATTAGCAATAAATCGAGTTCCACTCTTTGCTAACACCATAATGTTCCTAGGACTAAAAACATGCACTCAAATTTCACTTCTGAAGGCGTCTTAGAAGAGTGGATATAGAGAATAGAAAGAGCAAATAGAAGCAAAGAATAAAGAAGGAACCAGAACAAGAAGATGGTGGGAAAATGAACATTAATTTAGAGATGAGCCTGGCATTTCTATGGAAATCAATAGGCATTAAAACAAAACAAAAACAAACGAACAAACAAACAAAAAACTGCTATTATTGAGAGCGAGAAGGGGATTCTCCAACAGTCAGAATTTTGTAAGAAGGGATGAAACCTATTTTGAAATGTTGTGAACCTTAATCACTGAACATCTGTAATCTCAGGGAGATTAACCAATTATCATTCAAGAGACTGGAAGCAAAGATGTTACAAGACCTTTCTAATGTGAAGGTTCTGTGTTGTTGAAAATATTTGTTGGACTTGTTTCTTGAATGGGGTTAGTTTAATGCAAATGGTAACAGTACAGACTGAGATACCCAAAATCTTTCTTTAAGAGATGTATCAGGGACAATTGAAGTGGTGGTGTTGTCATAGTGAAAGTCGCCCGGGGTGTACCACTTAGAGATTCTGCTCTTGCCTTCACAAGCTGTACATGTCTTTTTATGAACTATGAAATTTATTGAGAACTCTCCTTTTTAAAATTCTTCTGAATTATGTCTGTTGCAGCAGCTTTGTATGCAATTACTTTCAGAAGTAATTGGCTTCTTTTTATCATGCATAGGTTAACAAACATACTAGTAACAGAGTGACAGCAGTGAAATAAAGTAAAATAAAGCAAGTAAATTCATAAAGGTGCTTATGAAATGTCTCCTGCCATGACAAAGGGGAATATTTAAATGTGCTGACAAGAAAAAAGTATTCAAAGGAAAACAATAACTTGCTCTTGTTTTCTGAAATTACAGTTGGCATCACCATTAATACTAAGAATATGGAAAACAAAGCATTTTTAAAAATTGTATAATGAGTGAAATTATTGTGTTTTCTTCAGTTATTTATTTGTATTTTACGTTCAAAATAAAAATATATATATATTTAGAATAGGGATACTACTAAAATTCTACATTTTAATTAGAGATGAAAGCTACTTGAGTATATTTTATGTTCCTAAGCACTTTAGGGTACTCAGATTTGACTCTACAACTGGCCATTATTTCTAATCGATAGTTTTAGAACCTAAGACAAGTTCTGATCAGAAATATGTGTTGAACTTGTCATGTGATTGAAAGAAACAGAAGACATCTCACATTGAAAAATAATATGTATATATATGTATATGTAATGTACTGAAAATAGAAGCTTTTTGGATCTAAAGAAACCAGTACATCAAGTTGGTGGCTCTTGTGCTTAGAACTGAATTGGAACTCAATATCTCAGACAAGTTCTACTAAGAGAGTGATTTTTCTCAAAGGTCTCACGGTGGCACCACTGCTCTATATATGCTCCAAGGAAATGTACAAAGTCAGCTGAACCTAAGAAAGGTTCGGGATCCCTCTCAGTGGGAGGACATCTTGCTAAGCCAAGACACACACGTTACATGATGAATTAGACAAGAATAGGTAAGGAAAATCAGCAATTCAAGGTTCCCCCCCCCACCACCACCCTTTCAGGGCCAAGGAGAAATATTCTAGGGCTGATCTAAAGTTAATTGCCTTCATTCTGATTTTCTGCAAAGATTCCCACTTGTGCCTTATTTTTTTTTTTTAACATTACTTAGTTTATAGACCACTTCTTTACAATGTCATTGTAAATATATAACAATTTAAGACAAGGTGAGCAAATCTTGCAAGAGCAGTTCACCAGAGACTGAAGACTGGCCACAGGCAAAATATTTAGAGCTCATTCAGGGATGGCAAATAGGTTTATCTTGAGTACCAACTGTCACTAATTTGTAGGAGTTGTTTCAAATCCTGGCATGAGAATGATATCAAAGCTAAATCCAAGCTCAGTGTGAAAAACACCCTGACCCATTAGCCAGGTATGTAATAAGCACAGGGGTGGGATGGGGATACACAAAGGTATTCAATTTTTAAAATGCATTTGCAATACCTGACATAAACCGTTTAAAATGTTTTGTCTTCCTATTTGATAGGTCACAACATAATTTTTTTTCAGATCCTGAACGAGTTGTAAAATGTAGTTAATATGGTACAATTTTAAAAACATTATTTTAAACTCTGCGCTTGGTTTTTTAAAAAGTTCTATACTTTTAGTGATTTTCAGTATTTAGGATATTCCCAATTTTTTGAATAAAAATTAATATTCTATTAAATTTAAATTTGTCATGATTTCTGATAAGAAACATATGTGCTCTTTTAAAACCTGCATATCTACTTCATTATCTGGTAAAAAATGAAAAAATAAGTGAGGCTAGCTGGCTTTTGTGTTTTAATCACAGAAGCAACAAGGCTAAAAAGTTAGGTTGGATTGGACAAAGTCAATTCATTTTTCTCCTGTTTCCTACCACAGAACATACCCTTATCCTATAGTTTTAAAATAGTGGAATGTATCACAAGAATATAAGGAGTCAGAAAAGAAATCTCTGTCCCAAGCAATTGCCAATTCTAAACTGAAGGTATCTTATTCTGAACTGAAAATGCTTGCTTTTAAGAAAATGCATTGAATTTAGTTACCAACAGATATTTTATTTTTAAGTTATCAAGTTATATTTCCAGCTATGCATGTCTGCCCTTTATATCTTTGAGTGTATAAGAAAACATTTCTTAAAAGTGTAATCTCTAAGTAACTTGAAGATACAAAATAGAAATTTAACTGAGGAAAATGTGATATAGTGGTTAAATGACAAATTAGAATTAAACTCTCCAGTTACTAGTTTTATGATTGATTTCAGACAAGTTCTATGAAGTCTTCTAACTTCTCTAGCTTCTGTTTTTATGATTCACAATGAGGTGACAAAATTACCTGCTCTGACTGATTTATCAAATCATTTTGAGGCAAAACTGAATGTGTTTTGAAAACCTTAGTTTGTTAAATCATTTAAGAAAGTAAAATCACTAACCCCTCTAACCAATTCTGCAAGATACTTACATTTTTAGGGCCAAAGCTCTTTTAACTGGATTTAAACTGACACATGATACATGAATGGCATTGAAAATGCTTAGTTCATTAGAAAATGGTTTAATATGTAGATGAGGTAAATATGAGTTGATGAGAAACAGATGTACAAAAATTATCTTAAATTGCACAAGAGTTTAAAAATTAAGGGGCAACTGCTTCACAAAATTCTCTTATAGAAGAATCAAATAATCATAATATGAAAATAATATGACACTTGTTGGTATTCATACATTGAAATTCATGTGGCAATGTTCCTGTGTTCAGGATCAGACAAGAGTGGAGATACCAAGTTGGACACATCTGCTTTTTAGAGAAAATACTAATGAGACTAAATGCCATTTTGATGTCTAAGTTCCAGAAGAAATGGGTATATCTTGTCTATCACCAAATATGCCAGAATTATTGTCAGAATCTCAATACAATGGTATAAATATATATGTTATAGAAAGAGACTTGATCCATAATACTCCCACAAATCAATTCAACTTAAAATAAATTAATAGAATAGAATAGAATAGAATAGAATAGAATAGAATAGAATAGAATAGAATAGATAGAATAGAATGGAATAGTGATGGTTTCAATCTGTTAATATATTTGGTTTGTAAATAAATATTTTGGTGGCCTTGAGTAGGTGTCAAATTTCTCAAGGTCTAGGTTCCCTCATTGTGAAGTGAATCCTACAACTTCTCCTCTCTATCTCATAGAGATTTTAATGAGGATCAAATGAAATAATGTACTAACTTGTATACAATGCTAATATGTAATATTTATAATTAATAATATACATAAGGAATTATTTTATCACTAGACTAATAAACTCCTTATAAGCAGTAATTTAATATAGTCATCATTTTTTAAAACACTGAATGACACATGGTATTATTAAATTGATTTTATTCAATAAATAACAGAAATAATCACAGAATGAGTATCCTTCAGCAGAGACCTAATATGTCATATTTCTTTTTATGAAACAAATCGAAGCACCCAAATTGACTCTCTCAGAAGGTTGAAATGTGGAGGAAAAGGATCGATATTGGGAACAAAAATAAGTTTATCCATCTGAAACTTATGGTCAGGGCACTGACAAAGAGTTCTTAAGCATAATAGGACAAAGCAAGATGGAATATTCAACATGTGCTATAATGAGTAACTTATTTTTGACAAGGACACTAAGAACACACAATGTGAAAAGAACAGTCTCTTCGATAAATGGTGCTGGGAAGAATTGGAAAGACACATGTGAAAGAACGAAACTGGATCCCTATCTTTCACCACTCATAAAAATTACCTCAAAGTGGATTAAAGACTTAAATGTAAGTCTGAAACCATAAAACTCCTAGAATAAAACATAGGGAAAAAAATCTTGACATAATTCTTGACAATAATTTCTTGGATAAGAAACCAAAGGCACGAAAAAACAAAAGTAAAAATAAGTCATCAGAAATATATCAAACGAAAGAACTACTGTACCCAAACGGAAAAAAAAAAGATCAATAAATTGAAATAGCAACCTATAAAATGGAAGAAAATATTTGCAAATGATATATCTGATAAGGTGTTAATATCCAATATATATGAAGAACTCATACAATTCAATAGCAGAAAAGTAAATAATCCAATTCAAAAATTGGCAAAGAACTTGGACAGAAGTTTTTCAAACAAGATATACAAATGGCCAACAGGAATATGAAAAGGTGCTCAACATCATTAATCATTAGGGAAATGAAAATCAAAACCACCATCAGATATAACCTCAGACTTTTTAGAATGGCAATTATCAAAAAGATAAGAGATAACATATTTTGGCAAGGATGTGGAGAAAAGGGAATCCTTATACGCCGTTGATGTGAATGTAAATTGGTACAATTATTATGGAAAACTGTATGTCAGTTCCTCAAAGAGTTAAAAATAGAACTATTATATTACCCAGCAATCTCACTTCTGTATATATATCTGAGGGATTTGAAATCAGTATCTCAATGAGATATCAACATAGTCCTGTTCAATGTAGCATAATTCACAGTAGCCATGATATGAAATCAACCTAAATGTCTTTTTGTGGATGAATGAATAAAAATGTAGTGTATATACTCAATGGAATATTATTTAGCGATAAAAAAGGAAATCCTGTTATTTGTGACAATATGTTTGGACCTGGAGGTCATTAGAATAAGTGAAATAAGCCAAAGACAAATACTGTATGGTATCACTTGTATGTGGAATATGATGAATCTTAAAACACACATACAAAACAAATAATACTTGTCCTCCCCACAAATCCCCCCAAAAACCCTATTTCATAGAAACATGATAGAATGGTGGTTGCCAGGATCAGGGAGGAGGCGTGAAGGGGTAATGGATGTCAAAGCATACAAATCTGCATTTATCAGAAGTTCTAAGGATTAAATGTACAGCAGGGTGACTATAGCTAATAGGGTAGTGTACAATTCAAAGTTGCTGAGAGTACACCTAAATTATTCTTAGCACAGATACACACAAAAATGTTAACTTTGTGTGGTGATGGATAATGTTAATTATCTTGATCTTGGTAATCATTATACAATGTATATGTACATTGTATCATCATGTTGTACATTTTAAATATATATAGTTGTATGTCAATTATTCCTCGATAAAGTTATAAAATATCTGACCCCCCAAAAGGTAGTGTGCACTAGGTATCTTTAATTAATGTTTAACATTTTCTAATAATTTTAGTGAATTACTTTAGTTAGATACATGTTCAAGAAAAATCTATACCTCAAGTTAAAAATAAGACAGGACTTTTCATCACAGTATAAACTAAAATGACAGATAATACCACATATACATATGAATTTACATATGTTTATAAGGAAAAATTAAGTCACTTTTGGCATGCACATGCCAGAAAATTATTCATTTAAATTTTTATGAAGAAATAATTAAAAGATATCTTTATGTTCTAAAATTATGTAAAAAATCAGACTATATTATATAGAATATATAGTTATATATATTAATCACAATGAGGATTATACCTCAACAAAAAGAGCTAGATAGAAATATTTCAAAATATTGTGTATTTCTTCCTAATGATGGAATTTAAAATGTTTTCTTTTCGCTCTGTACTTTTTGACACTTTCTGAAATTTGCCTACAATGAGAAAATAATACTTCTGGAAAAAAAAAAGTGTATGTGTAAATCAAACAAGAGTAGCACAATGGAGAGTAGGTGATCCAGAGAATATCAGCTTCAAGTGCAATCAAGGAGGATAGAAAGTAACTCAAGTCCTGGGCAACTAACAGTCAGCAGGGCCTCATTTCTTTCTTTAGTAAAACATGTTTACTGCTGCCGGCAGCCTTCCCAAATCAAAAGCCAGTCTCGAATATTAATAAGGACATTGAATTTATCAACATATCTTGCAATTATCAGCACACACCATTATTTTTAGGATGAAATTTAAGTGCTTCAGCAGCAAGCATTGCTCCATCAAAGTCTATCTTTACTAAAATCCATCAAATCTATTTAAAAGTGAAGAGATTCTCAAGGAAACTACTGGAAATGGAATTTTTTACTACTCATCTCAGGGGTCGGCAAAATATTACCAAAGATATTTTGTTGGCTCATTTTCAAAGGTGCATGGAGGAATTTCTGTGGTCACAGACTCTTTAGGGCTACATACATCACTTTCTACTATCTATTGCCCTGACATGTCTATTTATGTATGTATATAGGTACAAATGTATGTATGTACATACATATACATGTATGTGTTGTGTATTCATTCATTTATTCATTTGCATGATTCATTTAACATATGCTTATACAAGACCTAAATGTACACTATATACTAGTAAGCAAATCAGAAGAATTTACTGCCATCAAGATGTGTGAATGATTATATTATAGCAGAAACTATTGGTTGTCTCCCCATCAGTAATCCCCTTCCTTTTTACTTTATATCTAAAAGAAGCAATCTTTCGCAATAGAAGCTGAAAACACCAAGGTCTCACTTTTGCATAGATATACGACCAAGTTTGGGAAGACTTCTTAAAAAAATTTTTCTCCTTTATAAAAATTATGACACTGAGGACAAGTCTCCCCACCCCCCGACTTTTTGTTCTCTGACTTTGCACACAATTGAACGAAGACAACATATAGATCTTTAGCCACTATCATAATGCAATGAGGAATCAAAGCTTAAAGAAAGTAAGTCGAGGATTGTGACATGGAAAGTAGGAAAGCCAAACAAACAAACGAAAAACCCTGGGTCGTTGTAGATACTGTTTAGCTCCTGAATAAGCTGTAAAATTGTCATGCTTCTAGACCTCTTGTTATTTTAGTTATTAAAAATCTTGCTGCTAAACAACTTTGTGTGGAGAGTATAAACTGAAGGCATCCTTATTTATGCAACGTCGAGGTCTACTCATACACAGTTCACCTGATTTCATATGTAAGTTCTCTTCTCCAAATGGCATGGAATAACAAGGCTTACCGATAATGTCTCATTTTCAAGTCATAAAGATTTCCAACAAATCCTAATTTTGGTCATTTTGAAAGATGATAAATTACTAATTTATATTCAATAACTGGCATATTATAAATTAAAAAAATCAGTGAAAATTATTTGATCTCCTCGTTTTCTTCTCCCAACTTTTCTTTCTATAACTGTTCAATTTGAGAAATGAAATTCAAAAGACTTTAAAAGCCTCACGTAATATTCTATCTTTACATAAATCTGTCATCCTAATACCTAAAATTTATCAGGTCTTGGAAACTTGATTTCTTTATTACATTTCTGATATTAAGTTAAATTAATTCATAGAGAACTAGAAATTTCTTTGCAAATGAAAACACACACATACACTCCCCACCCCCTTACCCCCAGTTTCAATTATTTATTGTTCATGACTGCAAAAAGCTAAGGCCAAACTCAGTGTAACAGTTAAATATCCTGAGCTGAAGAGTCTCAGTATGAAAAATTAAAGTTAGGCAAATATCTTCTGTTTCATACTTTTATCTTATTTATTTATTACATACAATGAGCAGAGTACTAAGAAGTAGGAATCAGTAAGCATTAATGAGAATTAATTAACAGTTTTCCTGGTGTTCTGGGGAATGTCTTGTAAATGAGGTCAAAGGAAAGGCAAGAAGCATATTTATGGAAGAACAAATGGTAAGATGCTCCCACATGGAATGAGCATTTAATAAATATTGGTTGACACAATAGAAACACTTTCTCATGACTCTAAGCCCAAAGTGAAGATGCCAAAGAAGAGAGATGAGTCTTTTTTCATTGCTTCTATTAGAAAAATTGAGGGATTTTTCAAACCATTAAATAAAATGGGGAATTACCTCTCTTTAAACAGACATTTGCAGATGGGGCTGATCATTGTAGTGAAAACATTTTGAAAAAGCAATATTATGCACAAAGTAATCTGCACTTATTATTTATTGAAAAAAATTATCATTCCTACTAACAAGAGCCTAATATGCTATCACTCACCTACATTTCCTACATTTAGCAATACAGATGTACCACAAGCACAACTATTAAAGGTATCTGCCTCTTATTTCCCACGCTCCAGGGAGAAAGTATTTGTATTAACTTTCTCTTGCTGCTATAACAAGCTAACATGAATTAAGTGGCTTAAAACAACACAAATTTATTCCCTTACAGTCCTGAAGTCAGAAGTCTAAAATGAATTTTATAGGATTAAAATCAAAGTGTTGGCAGGGCTTTACATTGTCTGTTTTCACCCAGTTTCTGTGGTGACATCATTTTCTTCTTATTTAGGCCTTCTGGTTTCACTCTTATAAAGACTTGTGCAATTATATTTAGGACCCACCTGGCTAATTTGGGATAATTTTCCCATTTCAAGATTCTTAATCAGTCTGCAAAGTCTCCTTTGTCGTAAAAAAAAGAAATATAACATTATTAGGTTCCTGAAATTATCAAGTGACTGTCCTTGGTAGGGGGCATTATTCAGTCTATCACATCCATAGTTTGTGGTAGATGTCTAACTTTGCATAGGTCCTGACGTGATAGTCTTGTAAAGAAAAGTATCAATAGCCAAAAGCAATCAACAATAAATATGACGACTCTCTGTAATAAAGAGATTTATGAAGGATATCTAGAAGTTAAAAATGTAGGTTGCCAGTGGACCTCATCTCCGGAAACTTGTTCAATATGTGTTCTCCTTAATGTAAATATTCCAAAAAACAATATCCTTCAACACTGAATTAAAGTAATTAAAGGTTACAAAGGGACTTTAAATACTTTGTAACAATGCCTGCCTTTGATTAAGAAAGTATCCAGGAAACCATAACTGCATTTATCTCTATTAAGTAGGTAAGAAAATTAAAACATTTTAAATGCAGTCAAATGCAACTTCAATATTAATGAAAATTAGTAAATTTAAGCTAAATCATATTTTAGATAGTTTATTTATTGGGCTAGCAAGTTGGAGGGGAAAGGGAGAAAGATACTCACCTTAAATAACAAATCCTTTTTCCCATACCGAAGCTCTTTCAACTGGGCTTGGATTTTTTTTGACTGAAAGAGCAGAAACATGAATTAGTGCCTTAATTTCATTTATATTTTCAAACTTGAAGATTAAAATTTTTCAAACTGCACAAAAATTAATTTTTGCGGCCAAGCAAAAGATTCTGATTAGTTTGGAACTGAAACAGAAAGGCTTAATGTCCACTTTGGGAGTTGGACATCCAGCTATTCTAGGCACGAAGAGAAAACCAAAGCCTTTTCAAAAGGAAGCCCCCCAAAGAATTTCAGTCACCCAGGGATGGCCAATTTCAGATTTTAAATATATCCCTGCAATTGTATGCCTCAGTTTTCACTGCTTATTTCAATTATTTATTAAAGTAGATTAAATATGGTTAAGTTTAAATTGACAACCAAATTTGAATTTGACATATGTCCAAGGAGAAGGCAGCAAACAAATATGACAGGAAATGAAAAAGGCATTTAGAGTGCTAAGAGGCTGAGGTGTAGGGTGTTAGCACTTTAGAAAAGTTGACTTTTTAAGCGAACTGTTACAAACGTAAAAGAGCTTATAAGAAAGAAATCTCTCTCAGCAGATCTGTTTGGCTACCATAATGAAATATGTTCTAGTAAATCCCAGATGATGATGGTAATTCATTTTTCCAAAGCAGACCCAATTTCAAATATTCTAACTTAAGAACCCCAGTCATTTGTCTTTCTACATCTGAGATGACTAGTTCTGATTCCTCAGTAGCAGAAATACAACACAAATAAATATCATAGTTAGGTGAAAATAATGATAATTGAAAAAGCAGTTGAGTGAGAATGTAAAATAGTACAGTCACTTTGGGAAACAGTTTGGCAGTTTCTTATCAAATTAAATATACATATATTGTATTATTATTCAAGAATTCTTTCTAGGTACTTACTCAAAAGAAATTATAATGTGTACATAAATATTTACAGTATCTTTATAATAGTGAACGCTGGAAACAACACACATCTATTAACTGGTGAATGGTAAACAAATTATGATAAATCATCAATAAGACAAACAATAAAAGTGTTGGACAGGTTGTGGGGAAAAGGGAACCCTCATACATTGCTGGTGGGAATGTAAATTGCCATAGCCACTATGGAAAACAGTATGGAGGTTCCTCAAAAAATTCAGAATAGAATTACCATATGTTCCAGCAATCCCTCCTCTGGGTATCTACCCCCAAAATTTGAAAACGTTTTTCTGTAGAGATTTATGTACCTTGATGCTCACTGTAGCCACTATTCATGGTGGCCAAGACATGGATATAACAGAAGTGCCCTTCAATAGATGATTGGATAAAGAAGATGTGGTACATATACACAATGGACTATTACTAAGTCATAAGAAAAGATGAAATATTGTCATTTGCGACATCAATCTTGAGATTATCATATTAAATGAAATAAATCAGACAGAAAAACCATATGATTTCACTTGTATGTGGGATATAAAACTGAAAGGAACAAATGAAAAGATAAAAACTCATAGACACAGACAACAATTTAGCATTTACCAGAGGGCAAGGATGGGGTAGATAAGGATAGAGGGGGCTCTAATATACGGTGACAGAAGGAGATTTGACTTTGAGTGGTGAACACACAATGAAATATACATATGACATTATTGAATTGAACACTTGAAACCTATATAATTTTCTTAACCAATGTCACCACAATAAATTCAATAAAATGTAATATATAAAATGAAAAAAAAAAAGAAATCAAATATTAGAATATAGTTGAGCAATCTTTGAAAACGTATAAAGTACTGAAACATGTAAGAGTGTAGATGGATTTCAAATTATACTATGGGAAATAATCCAGTCACTAGGAGCTATATTTTGTTTAATACCATTTATATGATATTCTAGGGGAAAATAAAACAAGGATAGGTACAGAAATCAGGTTAGTAATTGACATGGGCTGAGGGTTGGTGGTGGAGATTATAAAATAGCAAGAGGGAACTTGGGGGCTATGGAAATGTTCTGTATCCTGAACTGATCAAACTCATCAAATTGTATACTTAAATGAAGTGAACTACATGCAAATTATATCTCAATAAAATTCAATTTTGAAAATAGCTAGCCATAACACATAATAAATACAATATCTGCATGGTACTATTATATCAATTAAACTCTATTAATATGAAGACCTCTTTAATAAATGAAGTCTGTTTTTATTTTTGAAATCTTATATTTTCCAAGCACACACTGAATATTAATGAGTCTTCCACTGAATGAACAGTGAGTGTATTGTGATTTAGTTTCCGATTATATTCAGAACATTTCTAACCATGCAAGGTAGTAGAGTTTGCAAAGTGGGAGACTGTGTTATAGTATGGTATGGTACTATAATTCCTAAACCATTATCCAATATTGGAAGCACACAGTGGTTCCTAACCTTTTTGGCACCAGCGACCGGTGCTTCTGTGAGAATCTATGCCTAAGGTGGAGCTGAGGTGATGATGCTAGTGGGGAGCAGCTGGAAATATAGAGGAAGCTTCGCTTGATAGCCTACCACTCATCTCATGCTCTGCGGCCCAGTTCCTAAGAGGCCACGGACCAGTACCTGGAAGTTGGGGACCCATGAATTAGAGTATAAAATTGAAAGTGTTGTAAATTACACACCACTGCAAGATTCTAATATTAGAAACAGTTTTTCACAGACATCCTCATTGCGAGCCACCTGCATTTTGTGATTTATTGAATCAGGAAGCTGATAAGAGAGAATGACAACAACAACAACAAACAACAACAACATAAAGAAATGCAATGAGAAAAGAAAGAAAGAGACAAGGAAAGAAGGAGAGAAAGAAGGGGAGTAATGGGAGGGAGGGAGGGAGGAGTAAGAAAGCAGGGTGGAGTTGGGGGAGCGGAGAGAGAAAGAAAATAAAGGAGGGAGAGAAGGAGGAAGAGAGGAAGAGTTTGACATAATAATAATTCAAGATTATTCAATTAAACTGCATACCCAGAAGCAGCAAGGATTTGTGGTTTCTCACAAACTAGTTGCTATTTTCCCATTTCCATAAAATGGCATCCTATTTTTCTTAATATGGTTAGCGAAAGTGAAATACATGACATAAGGCATAAGAAGACAAAGAACCATCATTGTGTGAATATGGTTCATACTGGATCTTAAGAACAAAAGCTCACCCTTGAGCCGTCAGCCCCTTGAACTTCTATTTCTACTTCAGGACTCTACATTTACTACAACTCTGCTCTTCCTCGCAGATTCTCAAGTGACCCAAAATAATGATATTTTGAACACAGCATCCCTGACTTGTTATATGAACTTCATCTCTAAGATATTTCCTACTTTCTATGACTATTATTAATTTTGTGCTACTGATTTCAGTAAAGGACTATTTCTATTATCTTTCCCAACTTCAAATTCACAGCTGATTAGCATGATCGCCCTGCTGTTGCAATCTGCTTTCCAGGATTGATTGATAGCCAGGATGATTTAGGAAAATAAACTTTTTTTCCCCCAAACTAATGTTGGCCAATACCAATGGGGAATGAAAGATTACTACTATATATGCTGTGCATGATTTGCCCAATTTCACTTCTCCCATAATTCATGCTTTTACCAGTCCAAAAGAAACTCATTTTAACCATTTTGGGTTTTCATTTTTTAATGCATACTTATACTAAATGCACAGAATATAATTTAAACTTTTCTTCATAGCTTGAATTTATTATTAAAACATCAACTTTTGTATGATTATATTAGAAGAAGAAAAAAGTTACCAGACGTCTGGGTTCAAAAAAAATCTGGCATTAATGTTGTTTCTATCCAAGTGAAGTTAGAAGAGAAAATTTACTCACCTCTTCTGCACGAATGCCACACAGCTTATTTCCTGACAAGAGTTTGTTTTTCAAGCTTTTATTCTGAGGAAAGAAACATAGTTATATTGCTAAGAAGTAATAAAATATTAAGAATTTCCTTAAATATGTCAATAGCATTGCATTTTTCTATGTTTTGTTCATGAGCGAGTCCTTTATGATATGACATATAATGAATTTTATATAAATGGAGTAGAATCTGTAATGTAAAAGACTGTTTCTTTTATTTAATTAAAATTTTGATATATTGGCATTGATACATTTATTTAAAAAGATGGGACTTTATTTGGCCTCACATTTAACTTTTGTTTTCTATTTGTATATGTTATTTTTAAAATAATTTTAGTTTCAAATCTACAATTGATGCTAATTTCTGAAAGCACTCCTCTAAAGAGCAAGTATTTATTTCTACTATCACCTGGATGCTGGTTACCTCATATAATATAGCCATAGACCCATCAGGGTCTGCATTCCCTTTAAAGACTAGAGTCCTCATATTCCCAATACCTGTGCATTGCTCTCAAAGGGCTTCTTGGATGCTCAGAAGCTATTTCCTTTTCCAGGCCTTATAAGTGTGCTCTCTGCTGAGTCTGAGTACAGACGAATCTGTTAAACTTTGAACTTCTTATAATCCACCTAGATTCTTAGACAAATGTTTGTTACTCTGAAAGCCACATATTCTTATGCATCTGAATCTAAACACTTATAGCTATTCAATTATATCTGTCTCATTACACTCAGGCTTTTCTGTCTTTGCCTCAGTAACTGAGTATCGAGAACCCTTTTAGTGAGGCAGGCTAAAGGAGAGCAGAAAACTTTGTAAAACTCACAGAATTTAGGCTTCATACTGTCTCTAAAGAAACAATGTAAGGTAAAGTGCATCTCATACATAACAACTCTAAAGAGAGCAAACCGAACAAAATTTATGCAGAGTGAATGGATAACTGAATGAACGAATACATCAAATTTAAGAGTTCTTCACTCACAATTCTCACCTGTTTATGAACAATGTTTCCTATTTTATTTTTCTGTCATGCAAAGAAAAGGTACAGCTGCCTCAGTCAGAAAGAATCCTTTGTCTATTTTTTTTTCTTTTTTAGCTAAGAGTTGAAATTCTAAAAAGCTCATTTAGAATTTCAGTACCATAAAATGTTTCACACATATGAGGAGTTATCTTGATTCACTCAAGTAATGTCTTTTTGAAAATATTTGTATGCAGCATAAAAGCACAAGATTTGAGTTTTTAAAGAAGCTTTAATACTATACATTTTTCTATATTTAAAAGCTTGTAAACTACAAGAACAGGATACATACTGATGTTCTAACTCTGCAGTGTTGCTCAGATTGTAAGTTAAAAAAAATCCCTAGTTTTCCTTTTATTTATATCCATTTATGATATTTTTGAGTTATGGAATTTTAAATTTTTCTTAATGAAATGGTCCATTTTTCTCTTTTTGATTTCACTTATTGTTTTTGTACATAGAGATATCTTCACTATCTCTAGAGATTTGATACTCACTGAGATTTTCATCTTTTTTATGGTTATAGTCTTTTAGTGGAAAGATTGGTGAAATCCAAATAAGGTCTTTAGTTTGTTTAATAGTATTGTATTAATGTTAATTTCTTGGTTCAAAAATTGTATTATCACTTTGTAGAAATTCTGGGTTAAAGTACATGAGAATATTTCCTATTAATTTGCCAGGATCTTTTCTATAGAAAAATAATTGCAAAACAAAAAAGTTAAAATATATTAAAAATAAAATTTAAATAAAAATAAATAAATAAATAATTGAGCAAAGTACATCTGATATGAAGATTTATGTGTCAACACAAGCATCCACACCTGAATAACTTTATAAATGATAATAAAGTGAGTATATTTGAAAATCGATGTATGTAGTCTATGCTACTTAATATTTCCATTTCACTTAAAAGTTTTTTCTTTCTTCCCTTTTTACTTAATATCTCTCTCTCTCTCTCTCTCTCTCTCACACACACACACCCTTTTTGTTCATTTTGTTCAATTATAAGGTGAGAGATAAAGAAGTGAATAAAACATTATTTCACTGAAAATATTTATGATAGCTTAGGCAATGTACTTGATTGGCACACCGGGAAGACTGCCACTCCTCAACATGGATATCTTTTTGGCCACCCCAAAATGAGCAGTGATCATATTTCATGTCCACAGTCTGCTCTGGCTGTTGGTAATTCTGGGCAACTGTGTAAAGCAATATGTACCATTAAGTTAAATGTCTTTTCTAGAGCTTATGAACTATAGTATTTCACTATGTTGAAATATATCCAGAACTGAGGATAATTAGTTATAATCACCCACGATGGGGCCAATTGGGGGACACAAGGGAGAGTTGTCAAGGCCTATAATGAGATTGACCTTATATAGCACATTCTTCAGAAATGCGAATGGCACAGAGCACTAGAGAGCGAATACTGATTCCCAGACAATTCACTGATTTAACTTGTCCACTCATGACTAGTGACAATACCTCTTCTTTAACTCCCCCCAAAATATATGGCTTAGTATTATTTAGGTGTTAAGAACATGGTTTTTATAGTTCTGTAATCAAACATATCATTTCATCTTCCTTCTAAACTATGGATCTCATTTGTATCAAACCTAATAATGCTTTTATAAGATCTAAAATGACAATTTGCATGGGTAATTTTATCTACAATGTCAGAATTCAATTATAACTATGCCTCATGTGAGGGGATATAAATTAAATGTTTGAATGTCTATTATTTCTGCCTGCCATACTTCTACTGTCCCTTCTTCTAATAAACGTACCTTATTTTTCTTATGAGAAATATTTTCCATGCTAATCCCATGTGGCTTGTGTGACACTAACTCTATCCACTATATCAAGGGAAAGGATAAGACTTGAGTCCAGTCAATAAGAGTATTAGTTCAGATTTAGTAAAGTAACAAAAACACCACAGATAAGACTCAAATATAAATCTTTTATTATCAAGAATTATTGAGGAAAATGTACTGAGGTTAATCACTAAGTCAGAACTTATCTGAGAATAGATCTAGCATACAAAAAGAACATTTCAGTATGGAGAGAGAAATACTGAATCCTGGTGATGCTGTCCCCTCCTCACCCCCTCATACAGCCTTGCCCTAAGCTATTATTCTGGGTTTTTCAGTTACATGCTTCTAGCACCAGCCTTTTTATTTTCTTGACACTGAAATCTTTTTGTCTACTCTATCTTACATAATCACATAATTCTGTCACGTCCTTAAGGTTCAGAGTAGCAAAGAAGAACATCCAAGTAATCAAGTTTATATCTAATGCTAATGTTATAGCTTATCAGGATGTGGGCAGAGAACATATCTACATATTTTGCCTTCTCAAAATGAAAGGCAGATTTTGCTTACTATCTACTTAGAGAATTTTTCCTAATTTAATTCTGTACAAATTTGGGGTAGATTAAAACAAATGCCCCTACAACCTTTTTGGGAACCAGCTTGTATATGTCCCAGTCCTGCCTAAAAATGTTATTTAATATTTCCCATTGTTGATACAATAAAAACTCAAACTCAAACCTGATTGTAACAGAAAATCGTTCTTAACTAATAGATCTGCTTAATCTAGCTTTGATTGTTGCTTGAGAACCTAAAACATCACATTTTCAATATAGTTTACGTGGTATCTCAAACCCAACAAATATTCTGGGCTACAAAACAGAAAGAGATATAAATCTAATATATCTCTATAATCTTGCTATACGTAAATACAAAAATTCCAAAATGACTATGAGTTTCCATTTCACACAGTGCTTTCAAATGAAATTAGGTATTAATTGTATTTTGGTTTGCAAGTAATAGAAACCAATAATGGCTAAAAGAAGAAAAACATGAATTTCTTGTGAAGAGTCCATATAGAACAAAGACAAAGCCTGAGGAATAAGACTCAAAAAACACACAGAAACGAAGTAGGAGGAGGTATGCATGATTATAAGACAGAAATAGAGTTATTGTGACAACTAAATGAGAGACTTTAAATCAGTGTACTTAATTATAAGGTGAAATGATGAGGTCTCAGTGAATTTTTACGGTGTAAGTCAAAATCTGGGAACACTTAGTACTGTCAAATATAATGAATTATGTAAATGTGTTTATCACATTATTTTCTGGATTTAAATAAAATATACCACTGCTGCTATGCAGCTGAAAACATGTATTAATGTCTTAAAAATGCAATTAAATATGAACCTAAAGTAAAAACACCTGCAGTGGTATTCAAAATAAAACCAGAAATTGCTGTGACTCACTGCAGAAAGCAAATCCTGTTTTAGAACTTCCTGAAACTGTGCAGAAACCACTGTATTTGACTGCTTGAGATACATGTTTGTTTTAATTTAAATGTATTTTTAAAATGCCCAGAAAATGGGCATGTCTTTTGAAATAAGTCATTTTGCTATTGAAAATCTTATATTCTGTATTTAGGAAAGCAATAAAATTTAGGTGTAATATGTAACATAAATACTTTGTTTTTAAAATAAATAATAGCAGATGTAATAATATTTTACAAATCCCCTAAGGATCTTTTACTGAGAACACTTCAGGAAAGAGATGGGGTATGGAACTGAGATCTAAACCATGAGTGTTTATTTCCTCAATTCTAAGATAATTTTTTTCACATTTTAATATTTCTGAAGTCAGGATATAGTCTACAACATTTTGCACTTTTTATGTAGTATTTATGGTTCCTCCAACTCCAAGAAAGCTGTTAAATCACACAATCCACTATACAACTGATGAATTCTTAAATTTAAAGATTCTTATTCCAAAGTTCTTATTTTAAAATAAGAGGTAAAGATGTCAATAAAGGGAAAGAACTTTTTTCTTTCGTTTAGAAAAAAGCTTAGGTGCACAGAAAGTAAGGAAAATAAAAAATGTATATATGGGCTTTTTATTTATTCTAAGCCACATAAAAGAAAAAAGTAGAATTTCCAAATGGAGGGAGATAAATTGTCTACAAAATAGTTTCAGACTGATACAAGAGAAAAAGGCCAAGGGGAATCAGCCACCTATCCATAACATAATATAAATGCAGAACTTTAAACAACTGAAAGAACTTTACTCAAAAAAAAAAAAAGGCTTGAAGATATTCCTTTGGAATTAAAGGAAAATGTAATGTAGGTAGCAAGAAAGATACTTTGCATTTTCACTAATTTTTTTTCCAAATTATCTCCTTGTTTAAATATAATGCTATGATTTAATCTATATGTAGACTAATTGCTACTTTCATCAAGATTTATATTTTTACAGAAAGATTTAGAATTGAATAAATGTGAGTGATAGGATCATTCTATAAGTATTTAAATAAAATCACTGGACAGCTGCTCTATCATCAAAGTGATAGCAGATACCCTAGTTGAGAACTGGTTCTGCCAACTTGAATTCTAAATTAGTTGCAGGTGTAACAAAACTTTGACAAGTGCTCAAAGATTTCCTCACTGAGATAACCTTGGGAAAAAGATGGATATCGAATTTGGCTCTGATTCATTGGAAAATTTGATTGCTTCACGAGAGTTTCATTCTTAGCTTAGCACCAAACTAGCCATTATATCTAGTGCAAATTATTTAACACTTAGAAACTTAGTGTCAACATGTGTGAAATAATGCAGACTATCTAGGTCATCTCTCAGATTTCTCATACCTTCAGGACTATTGCCCCCATCCCATTAAGAGGGGTATATAAGGGACACGAGATGATGAGTTTTTCTTATGTCAAGTAAGATATTATTGCAATACATTCCAATTCACTGACTAAATTAATTAGGCTGTGTGCTAATTAATCTCATCATGTGCCTACAAGATTATTTTTTAAATAGTATGTAAATACAGCACATTGGCTGTGTTCTTGGGACAGAACAACCGTACACGAATTCTACTTTTTTTATTAGTTCAGTGATTTTGGATGCATCTTACAATCTCTGGTGCTTATTTTCCCATTCGTAAAATCATAAAACTATCATAATCAATTTATATGGGTGGTTGTATTAAATGAGATGATATAGGCAAAACATTTATAATAGTGATTATCACATAGTAAGCACTCAATAGATATTAGCAATCATTATTCCAATAAAATTCACTTCACCTTATAAAAATAAAAAATATATATACATATATATTTTGATTAGGACAGCACTCCAAGAAGGTTCAGGGTTCCAGCATCACTATATATATTCATATATAAATATATTTATTAAATGTATATTTATTAAATATAAATAAAATTTATATATAAATATATTTATTAACTATATATTTAGTAAATATAAATGCATATATTTATTATTTTAGAAGATGGCAGATAAATTTCGGTTAATGAGTCCTGTAATTTCTCTTACAAATAAAATTTTATTGTGAAATCATTGCATTCAATGATATTTCTATGTCATATTTGTTCCTCCTTTAAAATAGACAATTCTCTTGGAAATGAAACCCGCTTTTGCTATTATTAACTCCCTTTCCTATCACAGAGCTCTCATCCTGATAGGTTTAAAATGTGGCTAATCATCTAAGATGACATTGACTCCAGAAATAACTTTATGACAAAAGCATTAACTTTCTTGTCAACATTTATAAAGACCTTTTACTTACTAGTACTAGGTCTAAAACAGTCCCTCTCTTCAAGGAATTCACAGCTCATGAAGGAGGCTGATGATAGCACCCAAAGGCTCTGGAGAGGCATCTACTCAGGAAGTGACACTGAGCTGTCTTTAGGTGTGCAAAGGAATCAGCTAAACAGTAGGAAATGTCAAGAGAGAGAAGAGTATGTGCAGTAGAACTACAAGATATTCGATTAATCATGCATAAGATATTGGTGAAAGAGGTGAGATATGAGACTGGAGAAGAGTGTTGAGGTTGGCCTCATACAGCCCTGTCTGCCATTGAAGAAATGGCATTTTATGTTTAGCATGAAAGTCACATGATCAGATTTACTTTTTAGGAAGTAGGGGATTTTTTTTTTGTTATTTGTTTCAAATTCAGTAATATATCTACTGTTTGCAGTAGTATAGGTTTAATTAGCAGTTTAGGCAGTATTTTATAAGTAGAATAAAAAACTGATACAACTCATTAACTAAAATAATATCTGATTAGAAAAACGGGCAGAAGAATTGAATAGACTTTTTTTCCAAAAGAGACATACAAATGGCCAACAGGTACACAAAAAGGCGTTCAACATTGCATTGCTTTTCATCAAAAGCAAAATCTCATAACACCTCATACTTGTTATAATGATTATCATAAAAAAGACAAGAGATAAGTCTTGGTGAGGATGTGGAGAAAAGGGTATGTAAACTGGTGCAGTCACTATGGAAAACAGTATAAAGATTCCTCAAGACATTTGAAATAGAATGATCCTATGATCCACTTCTGGGTATATATCCAAAGAAAATTTAAAAAGGATATTTAAAAGCTATATGCACTCCCATGTCTACTGCAGCATTATTCAAATAGCCAAGATATGGAAACAACCTAAGTATCAACAGATGAATAGACAAATAAACAGAAAAAGAAGACTATCTATCTATCTATCTATCATCTATCTATTTATCTATCTATCTATCTAGTTCAGCCATGAGAAAGAAGGAAATTCTGACATTTTCAACATGGATAAATCTTGAAGGCATTATGCTAAGAAAGATAAGTTGGACAGAGAAAGACAAATACTGTATTCTATCTCTCATGTGTGGAATCTAAAAAATGCTAAACTTGCAGAACACAGAGTAAAATGTTGGTTATTGGCAGCTGGGCAGTAGGGGAAATGAGGATATATTGGTCAAAGGGTACAAACTATCAGTTAAAAGATGAAGTTCTGGGGATCCAATTACAGCATTGGGATTTTATTTAACAATAACGTATTATATACTTGAAAACTGCTAAGAGAGTAGATCTTAAAAGTTCTCACTACAAGAAAGAAAAAGGCAATTTTATGATGGAATGAAGGTGTTAACCAAGACTATAAATATATCAACTTGACATGTTGTACACTTTAAACTTAGACAATGTTATCTGTCAATTATACCTCAATAAAACTGGAAAAAATCACCAGCTGCTGAGTGTATGTGTGTGTTTAAACTAGCATTTGTTGAATGCTTATTTTGTGCTAGGTATTTTACATAGTGCTTTCTATACATTATTTCATTGAATTCTCACAGCAGCCCTATGAGAAAAAAGTTTTTAATTATCTCCATTTTAGAAATGACAAAACTGAAGCTTAACAATATTATTTAATGAAGTCATGTTGAAGCAGTCACTAAGTGATAGAACTGGGATTAGTATACATCTAACACCTGACAGAACTTATGATCTTCTCCATCATGCTATATAGTTTTTACTAATTCTCCTCTGCTTTAAAAAAAAAAAGATAAAATAAAGACAAGTATTGGATTTCTATTGAGAAATTAATAAATGATAACCAAAATGTACATAAACATGGAATTGGTCTTTGAGTTTTTAATTCCAGATACAGTCAATCCAACCCCACCAGGCAATATGATAAATTATAGTTTATAAAATAACTTTTTCTCTAGAACAGTAACTAGGCAAAGTAAATATATTGTGAAATTATTAGAAACGATCAGGATATTTTCCTCCTGTTCTGCCTGTTTAAGACTCGAAAACCTGTCACCCTCTCTTTGCAGTTCTGCTGGGAATTCTCAGTCCAATGAAGCTATTCTATACCAGAAGCACAGCTGAGTGACTACAGAAATTAAGAGAAAATATCTCTCTTTATCCAACTTTGTGAGAGGAGTGAATTCTTTTTTTAATTTTTTTTTTTGGAGTTTCATCAAAATTTACCTTACATCTCCTTAGGCCCAGGATTAAAAAAAGTGTTAGAACATATTTCCACATTCCAATATGAGTGGTATAACTGCATAAAGAAATATCAAAATTATGTCACTAATTCCATAAACTTTAAAAATCATTTTGTTCAATCTTTGCTAGTTAATCACCGTTGCATACATGATGACTAAAGGTCATCAATGCTTGCTTATGAGAATAAATTTGGACCCAGTCTATTATTTAAGAGTTAATTGAAGCTTGCCAAATATTGACTGTCGTGAGTAATTCCTTTTTAGAGTAGTAGTAGTGAGGATCTGATGTTATAGTTCAGCCAGACAATAAAATTTAACTGTTATAAATTTCAAAAGAAGATGATTTATTTGATACTTGGAATTTCTTTTTCCTCTAAAGATTACAGGAAAATTCCCACAAGATGTGGCAGGAAGAATATGCTTGTCATTCACTTTTATGCTTCAAGCTTACAAAAGTTAACCTTATTGATGGTTTTATACATTAAATTGATTGGGGAATAGATATATTTTGTTTTAGTATTATGATAAATTTATCTTCACTAATAAGGGGTGTGTTTTGTTAGGGAAGAAAAGGAACCAAGTTTTCTTTGCATGCTCCTAGCCAAATCCATGAAACAATTCTTGGTTGTCTTTCTTGTCTTGCTTGCATCAGCATTTGACACAGTTGATTATTACGTCTCCTTGAGATATTTTTTTTGTTTCCACTTGTCTTGTGGAACACCTCACCTTTCATTTTGTTGTCTCTCTTTCTTTTTTTGAATTCTCCCTCAATGATCTTTTGTCAATCCCAATTGCTTCCCACATCTCAACTCTGGAGTAACTCACAGTTGAGTACTTGGGCATTTTTACTCTGTACCCCCACTACCACAGTGATCTCATTCACAATCATGTCTTTAAATACAATCTCTGATGATGATTACCAAACTTATAACTCTTGGTTAGACCTGTCAGACCTGTCTTCTCATCTAACTGTTAACTTGTCTGTCACACATACTCATCTCATGACGCATGCCAAATTAGTGTCATTTCCCCGCCAAACCTCCTTCACCTACAGTTATCTCCTTTAAATTAAGGACAGTATCATCTTCCTAACTGTTCGTGGTAAAAATCTTGGAGCATTCTTGACTCTTCTCATTTTGTCACAATGTATATGTTACTCAATGCATGTAAATGGCTTATGATAAAGTATATATTCATAATTAAATGTTGCATCTGCATCTTTTTCTCCATTCTTTTTTTTTTCAAGAACTTGTATTAGACAATTATCATAGACTCAATCTTTCATCTGTGTCTCCTAACACACACACATCCCGTATTTACTAGTGTAGAATTTTAAGTTAATTTCTCAAATTATGCTATGAGTCATTATTTTTCTCTTCAGATTTGTCCAGACAAAAGTTTTTAAAAATTTTCTCTAAAATATTTTTATTTTAAATTATTTTAATTTTAAATCATTCCAATGGCTATAAACACATACTTTTTCTAAGGTTTATAATCTTTCTTATTTTATATCCATTTATTTATTTTGGTTTCTTTCTTAACAGTTTTACAAATAATGTTATTTTTCACATTCTTGCATTTATCTCTTGAAGTTACCAGAAACAATTATTTTAAATTTTTTGTCTGCAGCCAATGAATCTGCCTGTGCTCTTTTCCCTGTGGTGGCCTGGCGTGCAACAGCCACCTCCTTGGTAGTGTATGCCACCTGTTGGAAATATTAATTGCCCTAAAGGACCTTAAAGACAGCTCTCTCCAGTGCACATTCATATCTGACCTCATGCTGTACCCAGTCTAGGCCCCAAAAGGGTATGTGGGGTGCCTTTGGAAAGTCCTAGGGCAGTGGCCAAGGTTCACACTGGTCAAGTCATCATGTCCATCTACACCAAGTTGCAGAACAAGGGCATGTGATTAAAGTCCCACACAGGGCAAAGTTCAAGTTCCCTGGCTGCCAGAAGATCCATGAAGAAGTGAGGCTTTACCAAGTTTAATGCAGATGAATTTGAAGATATGGTAGCTGAAAATCAGCAGCTCATCCTTGATGGCTGTGGGGTCAATTCTATCCCTAATCATGGCCCCTTGGACAAATGATTGGCCCTCCTCTTGTGGAGGCTTCAGCACTACCTGCTGTTTACTCATGCCCAACAATAAATCCTACTTCCTCTCTATCTAAATAAATACATATACACATACATACATACATACATACATACATATATAAAATGTTTGTCAAGGTCTTCCAAAAAAATTAGTATTATCTATACTTAATTCTATTTGTTAATTTTATTTACTGTGGTTTTTATCCCTGAGTTTCTTATGTGTTTTGGAATTTGGGCATGCAGATTTACTTTGTGATGGAGATGTTATTTATTTTTTATTGTTTTTGTTTTAATTTTCTTTACTTCTGCTCATCAGTACTTGCCTAGTAGTTTTGTGGTTGCCTCTACCTGCTAAATATGCTTTCTACATTTTACTAGCTAGTTGATTTTTCCAAGTAACTTAACCACTGTGCCTAGGTGTCCAAAATTTTTAAATGATAATAAAAAGAGTAACTACTCCATATATTTGTTGTGAACACTGAAATAATGACTGTAAAGCACTTATCAAGTGTTTTGCATATAGAAAGTAACTAAGGTTATCATTTATAATAATAATTGCTATTACTAATTATGTCATACCATATTTTTTTATTACAGCAAGCCTAGACTGTCTTCTTTGCAACTAATTTAGATATATTCTTCAAGTTCTAGTCCTTTATATATTTCTCATTAAATATATTTTCTAATAAGAACCCCGTCATTTGAGTTACCTCCTACTCTCATATTTGCTTATGTTATATCTTAGGGTTGAGGTTATGTTATTGGCTATTTTAAAATTCTGAAGTTTTTATTTTTTTCAAACTTTGGGCTCTTCAAGGTGACAGGGTTTTTAAGGTCAAAGATTACCCCTTTTTTGCATTTTCTTTCCTCAGTGTCAGATAAAATGTTCTTAATACAGTATGAACATAATAAATTTTATACTAAACTTTAAGCTCAAAACCAAATGTTATATCATAGAGAAATGTGTAAGAGGTGGATTTTACTTATAGTCTAATAATTCTCAAATTACGTATTTATTTTATATCCACAGCTGTGTCACAATTTTCCTTAGTGCTAGACTCAATTTTGGATCTGGTTAAAAAAAAAAGAAAAACAGCTGTCATATTTTTTAAATAAGAATACGTCTGACTATAAAGATTTAATTGAAAGACTTTTGTCAAAAAATAATAAGCAATTGTATGAAAAGCATAATGTTTTCATAGATTCCAGCATGTTATAAGTTAAGAACTATATTAATTCCCTTCCAACAAAAACAAACAAAAAACAAAAACAAAAACAAACACCTTCAAGTTATACCTTCTGAAATAAGAAAGAAAAAGTGTTTACAAATAAAAAGCGCAAGTACTTTAAAACACGCACATTGAGGAAATATTGAAGATGGAAAGTTTTACTTTCAAACATTAAGTAGATATGCCCATTTTATAGGTATATGCAAAAGTAAAATAGAATTTCTACTCTGAGTGCCTATAACTATAGGCCTAATCTGTACTGATTCATATGCTAGTTCTTAGAAAATAGTTCAGTATGATTAATATCATTCGATTCACTAGAATGTTATACTTCTTTTTACTATCGATTAATCTGTATTCTATCTGACTTAATAAATAGAACAAATTGAGATATGCAAAAATATTAGTATTGGTTAGATAATTTCTTCTAGATATCTGCTCAAACCATGCTTGAGCCTGGTTAAAGTGGCTGGTGACAATAACGATAACTGTTTAGTGTTTTTTATTAAACTAAAGAAACCGAGATGGATCAAAAGAGAAATTTGAAAAAAAAACTTGACACTAAAATCAAACTATGCTTTATCTAGGGTCAAATGCATCTACTACCTTCTTCTTAAGCACAAGTTTGCTCAGTCCTATCTGAAATTTTGCTCATGTACCCCAAATATCAAGTATTCTTCCTGTATCCTTTTTCTGCTTATCTAAAACTTAATAATCCCAGTACAGCAATTGTCCTTCAAGTGACTTGGCATGCTGTGAGAAGAACAAGGACTGCTACACAGACTTTCTCCTTTGAAAAGAAATTATATCATATTATTATTATTATTTTTGCATGTGAATAAGTAATTTGATCTTAGAGAAAACATCTGTGTTCAGAGTGCATTCTGAATACAGTGGAGGAGTTAGATGTTCATATGATTATACTTAAAGATATCATGGCAAATTTACTTCTCTCCATCTCAGTTTTGACCTCTAATTCTGTGTAAATTTTTATCATTAAAATTAGA
This sequence comes from Pteropus vampyrus, assembly GCF_000151845.1. Classification (NCBI taxonomy): domain Eukaryota; kingdom Metazoa; phylum Chordata; class Mammalia; order Chiroptera; family Pteropodidae; genus Pteropus; species Pteropus vampyrus. The sequence goes on from NW_011888857.1 coordinate 5,930,888, forward strand.
ACGCTGGTTTTTATTTTGCTCATTTTGTCATTCATTTATTCATTCTTCGAATATTATAAAAGTAACCCATGTATGGTGTGTACAAAAAGACATCAACATGCAATATCGATTCTTCACATTATATGTCATTAGGGACTACAAATTAAAACAGCAATGGGATACCACTACATATCTATTAAAATGGCAAAAATTCAAAATACTGACAACTCAAAATGCTGTGGAAGATATAGAAGAACAGAAACTCTCTTTCATTGCTGGTGAGGATACAAAATGGTACAGCCACTTTGGAAGACAGTTTGGCAGTTTCTTACAAAACTGTATATACTCTTACCATATGATTTAGCAATCGTGCTCCTTGGTATTTACCCAAAGGAGTTAAAAACTTACATCCACATAAAACCTGAACAAGGATGCTTATAGCAGCTTTATTCCTTATTGCCAAAACTAGGAAGAAACCAAGATTCATGTCAACAGGTAAATGAATGAATGAACGGTAGTACATCCAGACAATAAAATATTATTCAGTGCTAAAAAGAAATGATCTATCAAGCCATGTAAAGACATGGGTTAAGCTTAAATGCACACTACTAAGTATAAGAAGTTAATAGGAAAAGGCTATATGCTGTAATATTCAAACTATACAACATTCTGAAAAAAGGTAAAGTTATGGAGACAGTAAAAAGATCATTGTTTTCTATGGGATTAAGAGAGGTGGAGATAAATAAGCAGATCACGGAAAATTTTTAGGGCAGCAAAACTATTCTCTATGAGACTGTAATGGGGAATGTGTGTTATACATTTGTCAGAGCTCATAGAATGTACTATAATACCATGAGTAAACCCTAATGTAAGGAATGGACTTTGGGTGATAAGGGTGTGTCAAAGTTAGTTCATCGATTATAACAAATGTACTGTTCTTGTGTGGGATATTGACAGTAGAAGAGGCTAAAGGTGTATGGGAATACAGGGTATACAGGGTATCTGTACTTTCCTCTCAACTTTGCTGTGAACCTAAAACTGCTCTAAGATATAAAATCTATTAAAATAAACAAACATATTCAACTTTATTAAAAACAAAAGAATATATGACTTTACAATCTACAAAACAATAGACTGAAATAATTGGTATATTTGCCATTTAAACCAAGATATTGGATCATATATGTAAAATACATATTTCTTAAAAAACAATATTCATATGATTGCATAGAGACATATTAATAAACATTTTTAAAAACTATATAATAAAGCTACTTTAATTTTCATAGTAGCTTTACACCACAAACATCCCTCTGAAAGTTCATAAAGTAGCAGATTAATAGTTAAATACTTGAGATCTATTGAAATATGGACAGTATATAAGAGATCACAAATTAAATTATAAATATTCTTTTTGGTGTTTGCTAAAATAACAGAAAAATAATAAATAAACACACTAAATGAAGAGAATATAACAATTTTCTTAATTGACATATTTTTACAAATGTACATATTATAAATAAATAAAATTCATACAGTCAATTGTATTTATCATTTTCGGTCTGTATAAACTTTTCGTAAAATCTGATCAATAAAATTACAATATACTTTTAAATGTATTTTGCTTTAATTTAGATACCATTCACATCAGCAAATGTTTTTCCATTTTTATTTTATATTTATGTTAGAATTTTGAATGATTATTTCATTGTATGACTCAAAACCGTAACTCCTGCTTCTAAGATTGTGGTCCCAGAGGAGAGAATATGCATAGTAGGTAAATATTATTTATTGTTTATTGAATATTTGAAGCATTTTAATTTTAAAATCAAATTATCTTCAACTTTTTGTAGTTATTTGTATATACAAAGTCACAGGCTCTGGCTTTGGCCATAAAGAACTGAAGCAAAAATACACACCATCAGCCCCCTTACACATGACTTGCTCATCCTACTCACCTTACAGACATAGAAATGCTCAAATCTAGCTTTATCTCTGTTCCATTGTACAAATCTCTCTTACTAAGACATCTGTTTTACCAATATATGTATTTTTTTTTTTCAAATACTCAGCCCATCCTTTTCATTATAGCTAAATATCTTTATCAAGGGTAACTTTTATTTCCCTTAAACTAGAACCAAAAATCCCTCAGTTAAAAATAAAGGAATATAATTGAATTTTAAATGTTTTAACTCATCACAGACTTGACATATCCTCATAATAATTAACTCCATGTAACAGTGAGGTGAGGACATTTAGATTAGTGAATCTCTTAGGTGCACCGGACAAATGAAAAAGCAAAGCCAAGATTCAAACATAGGTTTTGACCTTTATCAGGTCTTCCATCTCCACGGCCCAGGCTCAAAATACACTCTCCATGCCTCCCACCCAAAAGTCTGTTTATGTACATAAACACTCAGCTTAGGAGGAATTCTCTTTTGTGAAACAATTATTGTCATGCTAAACAAAGCACTTTCCACAACACAGATACTTTTGAAAGAACATATTTTTGCCTGAAGTGGTGCCAGAGTAAAGAAGAGGAAGGCAGAAAGAATTCCTCTTGAAAAAATTCCCAAAGCAGCTAAGAAATGTCTAGCACTAGCGCAAAGCCTCAAAGTTACAATAACAGATGAAAGTTTTCACCATCTAGGATTTTATAGTCTAAACTCTATATGTGTAGAGAATGAGAGAAACCTTACAATCCTAAAAAATAGTAATACTGAAACAGTTTGCTTACCTACTAAGAATTTTTACTAAGAATTTCCTGTATGCCAGTGGGTCTCAAAATGTGTGTTCTGGAACAGCAGCATTAGTATCACCTGGGTACTTATTAGAATAAAAAATTATTAAGGCTCAAATTGACCCAAACTTACTGAGTCAGAATCTCTGATAGAGGCCTAGCTATTGGCATTTAACAAGCCTTTCAGGTGATTTTGCTGCTCACTCAAGTTTGAGAAGTACTGATGAAAGCAAATGTAATAACTTGCTCCATATTTATGCAGACAGAATCTAATGGCATTCCATTTCTGGTTTTGTGCTCACAGCTAAATAAAATCTCTCTAGTTCATATCACTTACAAATATTTTAAGTTAACTACTCTCATTCTTTCACTTCTACCAGCCCACCCTGAGTGATTTTAAATAATACAAATTATCAGACTAACACATGGCTACCTTCAAATGTTACTCTAGTGTCATTACTAAGCAGCCCTCTCAAATATGGTAAAAGCACACCCATAAATCTTTCTGGCTGCAGTACTGTGACAGGGCTATTTTTCATGATGATGGGAATACGATCCAGACAGCTTTTAACATAAACCTTGCACTGTATACTCTTCATGAATAATAAATCGGCCATGCAAATAGTCTTTCTAATATCCACTTTCACGGACATTCTCTTGGTATTTTGTAAGGGTTTTAAAACTTAACATTGTCTCTGCCTGATTTGCAGTTATGGTTCCCAACAAGCTTATCAGGATTTTGATGCCAAATGTAGACTTGGCTAGTGTTTTCCACTCAAGTCTTATTAAAGCTTAGAGGTGGAGGTAGACTTTTTCTAAGTTACTCTATCAACCTTAACATAGTAAGTATCTTAACCAAACATAGTAAGTATCTTAACCATAGAGTCAATGGCTTATAGTTATAAATAGTGATTTATAAATTACTTATTGGTAATAAAAATGACTGTTGATTTACAAGTTGAAGACATTTCATCTTGCAATTTGCATGCATAGTTTTATATCTTATGGTTCTCCTAATGGCTTTATGAGGGAGGTGCCAGAATGCCCATTTTGAAAGCGAGATAACTAAGGCTGTGCATTTCATATTAAAATATTGCATTGTCCTAATCTTGGGTGCTTGTGTGATGCTTTTATTAGCTAGAAGGTTCTGGGTTTAGTTCTGTGTGATAGACACTCAGAATAGAAGAATTTTAACTAAGAGTTTCTTTCTCTGACTTTCTGACACAAAAGTCAAAGTGCTTGACTCTATTTTTTGACAGTATTGAGGGCCAGACTCCTTCTGACTTGATGTGTTGCCGCCTCTCTGGTGTTGCCCCTGTTTATGGTCCATGGTATCCTCATCTCTATGGCTACATTCCACCATAAAAGAAGAGGAAAGAAAAAGAGTAAACACTTTTTCTTTATGGATCCAACCTAGAAGGTGCTATCTTCTCTTCTGTTTGTAAAACAGTGGCCAGAACTTAGGTATATGGTCCCAGGAGATAGCAAAGGAGGCTGGGAAATGTTAATTCTAGGTGTCAATTTGCTCGGATAAAAGTCAAGTATCTTTTAGAACATAGAGAATAGCTATTGGAAGAGAACTATCAACTTTTTTTTTTTTTGCTACATTTGGCCGCTCTTCTCTCACCTTAATTCAGAACTTGGATTTTAACTCTTGAGATAGGTAGTAAAAACTGGTAAGTAACAAATCTTCAGTACTAAAATTAATTAGTAGAATACATGAGAACACTTTTCTCAGCTGACAATATCAGTCCGCCAAGTGCCCCACACTCTATGAGTCTGCAGAAATTTGATTCTTGCTCCCAAGCCACTTATTATCCATCTGGCAAGAAGACATCACAGATGAAGGGTTTAGTCAGTATTTCTCACACTGGGGCCTTTGAATTACCTTCGGAATCACCTAAGGTGTTTAATAATAAATCAGAATCTTGGTCCCTGCCCAGGCTGGTGAATCAGAATCTGGAAATGTGGCCCAGGAACCTACATTGTATTACTCCCAGAAGAATCACATTAAGCAGAGTGAGAGGAAGAAATGGATAGATTTTGATCCTTTCAGAATCTCTTTGTCTTCTCTTATGTCCTCTATTACTAATATCCTTCTACAGTATCTGCAGGTTAGTCTTTCTATGCTTATTAATCTCTGGCAGGTGTTGAGCTCAAATGTTACAGAAGGAAGATATACAGAATCTTCAAAATAGTCAAACTTTCAGGTGTTATCATATACAAACTTTCTAAACGGTGATGCAAAGTAACCAACAAGGTGTAGTGTTTCTACTTAACAGACAAGTAAACTAAACTGACATTCAAGAGGGTCAAGGGACTTACACTATGCCACACAGCTCTTAAAAGCAAAGGGGGACTGAGATCTCTATCTGACCTCAGGTTCTGTGCTCTTCTTCACCTTTTTGCCATTGTCTCCCAAATAACAGAAGGTTGAGAACATAACCCCAAGCATAAAGCAAAGGTGGTTTCAGTTTTGCCAAATCTGACCCACGAGGATGTGCATTTTGGTACCTCTCTCCTCAGTGCTTACAATTTATTCCAACTAGAAGGCCTACTTAGCAATTTTTAATGTTGAAAATAATAGCTAAGGTCAAAGAGTTTTCCTGAA
>NW_011888857.1:5937497-5945029 GCF_000151845.1 Pteropus vampyrus
TAGAAGGTTCTGGGTTTAGTTCTGTGTGATAGACACTCAGAATAGAAGAATTTTAACTAAGAGTTTCTTTCTCTGACTTTCTGACACAAAAGTCAAAGTGCTTGACTCTATTTTTTGACAGTATTGAGGGCCAGACTCCTTCTGACTTGATGTGTTGCCGCCTCTCTGGTGTTGCCCCTGTTTATGGTCCATGGTATCCTCATCTCTATGGCTACATTCCACCATAAAAGAAGAGGAAAGAAAAAGAGTAAACACTTTTTCTTTATGGATCCAACCTAGAAGGTGCTATCTTCTCTTCTGTTTGTAAAACAGTGGCCAGAACTTAGGTATATGGTCCCAGGAGATAGCAAAGGAGGCTGGGAAATGTTAATTCTAGGTGTCAATTTGCTCGGATAAAAGTCAAGTATCTTTTAGAACATAGAGAATAGCTATTGGAAGAGAACTATCAACTTTTTTTTTTTTTGCTACATTTGGCCGCTCTTCTCTCACCTTAATTCAGAACTTGGATTTTAACTCTTGAGATAGGTAGTAAAAACTGGTAAGTAACAAATCTTCAGTACTAAAATTAATTAGTAGAATACATGAGAACACTTTTCTCAGCTGACAATATCAGTCCGCCAAGTGCCCCACACTCTATGAGTCTGCAGAAATTTGATTCTTGCTCCCAAGCCACTTATTATCCATCTGGCAAGAAGACATCACAGATGAAGGGTTTAGTCAGTATTTCTCACACTGGGGCCTTTGAATTACCTTCGGAATCACCTAAGGTGTTTAATAATAAATCAGAATCTTGGTCCCTGCCCAGGCTGGTGAATCAGAATCTGGAAATGTGGCCCAGGAACCTACATTGTATTACTCCCAGAAGAATCACATTAAGCAGAGTGAGAGGAAGAAATGGATAGATTTTGATCCTTTCAGAATCTCTTTGTCTTCTCTTATGTCCTCTATTACTAATATCCTTCTACAGTATCTGCAGGTTAGTCTTTCTATGCTTATTAATCTCTGGCAGGTGTTGAGCTCAAATGTTACAGAAGGAAGATATACAGAATCTTCAAAATAGTCAAACTTTCAGGTGTTATCATATACAAACTTTCTAAACGGTGATGCAAAGTAACCAACAAGGTGTAGTGTTTCTACAAGTAAACTAAACTGACATTCAAGAGGGTCAAGGGACTTACACTATGCCACACAGCTCTTAAAAGCAAAGGGGGACTGAGATCTCTATCTGACCTCAGGTTCTGTGCTCTTCTTCACCTTTTTGCCATTGTCTCCCAAATAACAGAAGGTTGAGAACATAACCCCAAGCATAAAGCAAAGGTGGTTTCAGTTTTGCCAAATCTGACCCACGAGGATGTGCATTTTGGTACCTCTCTCCTCAGTGCTTACAATTTATTCCAACTAGAAGGCCTACTTAGCAATTTTTAATGTTGAAAATAATAGCTAAGGTCAAAGAGTTTTCCTGAAAGAAGTGGAAAGGAAATGATATCGAATGCCTGCCCCCAGCACTAATCTAAGCTCTTCACATAACACAGACAGAATAACTCACACTCGGAAACTCAAAGCTTTTGTCACTCTGTCATTCTAACTTATGCTGGGCTTATAGTGTAAATGATCGATTATCCTGCATTTACCTGTATTTTCTTCTAATTAAGTTCAATCATGTAAAGAATATTCATTACCTAAGGAAGTTAGAAATACATGTAGGATTTTAAAGTCACTAAATGCCATTTCGCTTTTGAAATTTGGAAAGACCTACAGCTTGTACAAATCTTGTGCTCACATTTGACTCTTCTTGTGGTATGCCTGCTGTGATATGTGCTTTTAGACTAACACTGGGGCTTTAAAGCATTAGAGTCTGTGAATGAACTGTCATCACATCTGTCTTAATTTCATTTCCATCTGCTCATGCGGTGTGCACCTGTACTTGGCTGATTAGACAAGAACAAGGGGGAAAAAGTCTTCTAATACTGTTCTCCTTGTAGTCAAAATGAAGCCTTCACTGTTTAATTGATGGAGTGTTAGAGAGGAAAAAGAAAAAAACACAGAACAGAATTCCCAAGACAAATATTTTAGTGCTAGGTCTCCCATCTACAGGTTTTCACCATGGACATATCTGTTCTGTTCTAAACCTCAGCTTCTCCATCTGTAATTATGTCGGCCTCTTGACTACATTAGTATGAGAATAAAAGAAAACAATAAATGTGACAGTGCTTTGTAAATGTAAAAAATACAATTTTTTCAGATGCCCTATATTCAAATGTCATTGAGAGGGAAGCAAAAACTAAAACTTATAGAGTTTTTCTAAAATATGGAATTTACTGGTTGATTTCAAAAAACCAATATGTGCTTCTACTACTTCCATAAGCTTAAATTACTCTTCATTTTTTGAGTATAAATGGGGAATCAAGACATGCAGAGAGGACTGTTGAAGAATTGATAGGTAATTACCATTTTAAATATGTTTTTAATTCTCCAAAATGCTTTAATCTCCTCAAATAGTTTAATAGATGCACTGAGTTACTACTGAGTTACTACAGCCAAGGCAGGGAACAAAGTACTTAGATTAGGGAGTACATCTGAGACTGCAGCAAATAGGGAAAGCAAATATAGTATGAAATCATTTCAGTTGGATATAAGTACCCATAATTAGTAGCAAACATTGTGCAAAGCACATTAGAGGGAATAAACCTCCTTCAGAAGGCTACTGAATTAGACTAGCACTGGTGTATGAGGTGAACTTTCAGTAATTGTAAGAGTGAGACAAGTTTGCCAATGATAGCAACTACTCTGATATAAGAAACAGACAGCCTGATGCAGAGTGATGTGGGAAAAGATAGTGTCTGGACACATAAAAGGGAATCTGAACAACCTTAACATTTATTATAACTAGGAAGAAGGTGGAGAAAGGGAAAGAGGGGACCCAGGATAAGAAGAGGGAGGGAGAGAAGGAGATAAAAGACGAGAGTCAGGAAGAGGTGAACCCGAGAAGAACAGAATCATATGTAACTAACTGAAAGTCTAGGTTTCTATAACTTCCTTATTAAGGTAGGATAAGGAATGGAAATATAATTGGATAAGGACCTGTGTATTATTTTAGTTTGGAAAAATTACTTCTTAATGTAACTCCATGGCACATTGCACATAAACCTCACCCCAAAACATGGGTCAATAATTCTCACAAAAATATTTGCATTGACTTCATAAAGTTCTGAATTAAAGAATTTCTCCAGATGCTATTAAACAGTTTTTAATGTGGGTTTTAAGGAATACTGGCTCTATGGAATAGTGGTAGTGATAACCTCACAAATGACTCTGATTAAATAAAGGGGAGAAACATTGCTGTTTGCTGAAGACATCTCAGAACTTGATTTAAAAACAACCTTCAGCAGTAGATTGAAGGTCATGGTACTGTAGTGGAACTCAGGCTTTCTTGAAAAGCCTTTCTGACAATTAAAATAAAGAATGAAGTGCCCAGATGGGATAAATTCAGTATGACAACACAATGTATAGAATGGGTGATCTCTGGAATCAAGCATACATGATGACTGGTTGACTGTAATTGATTGATAGGAGAGCTGACAAAATTTCAAGACTAATTATAGCCAGATAAAAAAGAACATTATATTGTGATTTAAAGTCATTAATCGAATATTTCTATAGAGGAAATTGTGGTTGACAACCTCACTAGTAATCACTGTAATTAGATAATGTTTTTAATATATCAAAAATTTGTTTTAAAATATTTAAATAGAATATGAAACACATGGTAAGAGAGAGAAAGTGAAAATATAACAAAATGGTATTTTTAAACATTGCAAAGAGATAATAAATTTTTATAACCTTTTTAGGGGAAAAAGAAGCACCAGGCAAAAAGTTATTCATCATCTAATATTTTATAATAATTTAAACCATGGAACTAACGTTTTTCAGAAGAGAAGATTAAATAAACATTCATCCCATGGCCAATTGATCTTTTTGTTGTTTCTCTTACATTTAGACTGATCTGGAACACCAGTAGAGAACAACAGCTATTGAATTTCTACCAATTAAATGATCAGGATAAAGACTACAATCAAATAAATCTTCGCTTTCAATAAAAAAAAAAAAAAAAAATTAACCTAGAGCATCTCCCTTAAGATTTTTGTGCAACTGATAGTTGTGACAGGTTAAAATAGACCTAATTTCTTGGGTAATTCTTGAGTGAGCAGCATCAAGAACACAGAGAATTTAAGATACTTTTGGGAAATTTATTACAAATTTCTTCACTCAAGTTCTTACTCTGAAACCAGGGAATTATACCTTCAAGAAACAGATTTCTTGATTTAAAGTAATAGAACCAGATGCTTGCTAGGAGCCCAGGGGAACTCAGGAGGCTGAGCAGAAAAAAATTTCCAAGATTACACTCCTGCTACTATTAATGGATCTTCCAAGATATTCTCTAAGCCTTCAAAATTCTGCTAGAAAACATATGATCAGGAGACTTGGGTAATGTGATTGTGCAAGAGAACAAATAGCAAAAGGATCTGGCTTTCCACATCTCCCATAAACGGTAGGCAGCAGAAGGAGGCAGCAACATTACAATTAATGGAAAACGTCTCCAGATGGAAGAATAAGATGCTAATAGAAAAAAGGGATAGTTTCACTGTTCTTAAGCAGAAAATGATCAAAGTTTGCTACAATAACCTCCAGAGCCACTTTGTACTCCAGGGCAATTACAAAAAACATGAAACAGTCTATTCACAAAACCATGTTCTTTATAACAATGATACAAGCTCTCCTATTTTTAAGGGGCCCCTGGTCATTCCCACCCCAGATTAGTATCTAACTGAATCATGCTTATATGACTTTTTAGATAATTCTAGTTAGGTGCTCTTGTCTATCAGGTCTTACCTGCTTGTACTTAATTATCGCTTCATTTGCCATTTAGGTTTTTATCTGGTTTTGCTTAAATGTCTTACTAGGAATGACAGTCACTGAGTCCAGGATGGTTATCCTTTAAAAGGAAACAAAATTCTCTGATTTTCCTTCTCTAGTAGACAAGAAAGTTCTTACTGTTATTTTCTCTTTATTTAGACATCCAATTTCTCCTCCTGTTACTGTTAATAATTCTATCTGTTAATAATTTTAATAATAATAATAATGTCTGTTAATAATTCTGAAAATATCTATAAAGAAAATTTCCCTAAAGAGATGACGTGTCTGGAATATCAAGATAGATTGTGCCTCAATCTGCATTTAACCTTATCCAATTCCAGTAACGTTTACTGAGATTCCGCTATATATCCGACTTTCTGATTGGAACTGGGATATGAAGATAAATGGCACATGCCACCTGCCTTCAATATACAATACATTGAGAAATATAGACAGACTGAACAAGCTAAACTGCTGACACGGTAAATGCAAGTTATCGATATCATCTATGTTTTATGGAACCCAGAGGAAGGAAAATTGGCATCTATGGGAAGCTGGGAAGGCTTCTCGGCAAAACTAATATTTACATTTTGCTTTGAAAGTTGCAGTACTAGCTCTCTCTCTCTCTCTCTCTCTCTCTCTCTCTCTCTCTCTCTCTCTCTCTCTCTCTCGCACGCGCGCACACACACACACACAAACACACACACAGGCCTGGACCTTTAACTCAAGCTAGCACTGAAGTTGAAACTAAGCATGGAATAAAGAGAACCAGAGGGAAATTCAGAAAAGTTTACAACCTCGACAAGTGGCTCAGGGACTAAGAAGTTATCTGAAATGTGAATTTTGATTAGAGAAGCAGAATATGAGAGAAGGAACACTTTGAGGCAACAATAGTAGGAAAGAACAGTTTTTTATGACATACAGCTTTGTCCATGGATGAGGGAGCAGATTTAAATGTCAGCTTAGTTTGGGGGAAAAGTAGGGCTGGGCTAAACTTAGATCAGACAAAGTTAAACAGACAGAGTAGAAATGTTTCCTTAAGACAAGAAAGGAAGAAACTTCAATTTCACATAGCATATCAAAAAAATTCATCTGTTTAAAAGACAATTTACATGCTCCTCTCCATCAATACCATTTTACCCTCTTCAGTCTAAGCTGACCTCTCATTTTTTTTGCCAGCATGTGTGTGATAGTGTTTTTAATTCTACATTTGCTTAATTTACCTAACTAACTCTAAAAACTCCCAAAGAAAGACTATGTCATAGGGTGGAAAATCTCTCCTATTTTGTGAATAGATTCCCAAAGATGGTTTGGGAGAGGTTCCAAAGATGCCTGACAAAGATACAAAACACTCATGGCCATATTAATAAAATTTGTTATGTGAGCAAATTTTTTGATGGTTGCTGGTTCGCTCTTTAATTCTCCCCATTTTGTTGCTCTTCCAAGCTCCTGGTTACATCTAGCGAAAAGTTTCAATGAGGTAGTCATGATCTTTAACACCTGCTGGATACCTTTGACAAGGATAGTGTGAATCTGCTTGAGGTAAGTCTAAGGCAGCAAGAACAGGAGGCAGGAAGGTTAAGAGGGCTAGAAACAGCTGGAGGGAACAAGTGGGCCTGAAGTTTAAAATTCCTTTGGGGAGGTTTTTAATCCATCCTAATATTGCTACATTCGGGTCCAAAGCAGGTGTTCATCAGAACATAGCATTTGTAGCACACTCTAGATTATTTTGTTTGTTTAAATTATGATGATGATCCCACCTAGAAAACTTTTGTTCATAAGATGACTGGACAATGTTTAATGAGAACTATGAGGATCCTGGCCATGCATCAGAACAGGAGGATTTAGGTTTTACATGTATAAATATATGCATTTCTCAAAAGGTGATACTATCTTTGAATAAATCACCTAAGATTCTTTTTTTTTATATATACTGATATTCAACTGAGTTCTAATATCAGTAACTTATTAGTTGTGATACTGGAAAATATGAGCCAAATTTACATTTTAAAAAGAATACCCTGGTGATACATTGCACCATAGTTTGACAACTATTGATATAGATAAACAGTGTAAGATGTTGGTCATCCTCTGTGTATATGTGTAGAAGGAACGTCAGAGGTAAGAAAACATCTGATATTCTGAAGCTTTGCAGTCCTGAGAATTTGCCCCAAATTCCTTAAAAAACATGTATCACGAGAATTAGAGTAGTGAGGCAATGTCTTATAGGACATCTAAAAATAACAGGAGCATTTCAGGTCACCATAAGAGTGAAGCAGTCCTGTCAAAGGAAATCCAAAGAGACTGCAGTCTCTAGCCATACCTAAAGTCAGCTTAAACCTTGGTAGCAAGGGTAGATCGCCTGTTACAGTTTCTAATCAAAAACATCAGGAGCAGAAGAGCGAACACAAAATCTTGAATGAGAGAGAGAGAGAGAGAGAGAGAGAGAGAGAGAGAGAGAGAGAGAGAGAGAGAGAAGCAGCTTCAGAGAAATATATCTACTAAACCCATTGATACTTCGAAATGTTGTCAAAAGGAAAAACATGTCAAAACCTAAGAATAGCCATTAACCCAGAATACCATGCAAGTGAAAATTATACCTGATACATCCCTGGGGA
>NW_011888857.1:5945079-5947342 GCF_000151845.1 Pteropus vampyrus
TATATATACTGATATTCAACTGAGTTCTAATATCAGTAACTTATTAGTTGTGATACTGGAAAATATGAGCCAAATTTACATTTTAAAAAGAATACCCTGGTGATACATTGCACCATAGTTTGACAACTATTGATATAGATAAACAGTGTAAGATGTTGGTCATCCTCTGTGTATATGTGTAGAAGGAACGTCAGAGGTAAGAAAACATCTGATATTCTGAAGCTTTGCAGTCCTGAGAATTTGCCCCAAATTCCTTAAAAAACATGTATCACGAGAATTAGAGTAGTGAGGCAATGTCTTATAGGACATCTAAAAATAACAGGAGCATTTCAGGTCACCATAAGAGTGAAGCAGTCCTGTCAAAGGAAATCCAAAGAGACTGCAGTCTCTAGCCATACCTAAAGTCAGCTTAAACCTTGGTAGCAAGGGTAGATCGCCTGTTACAGTTTCTAATCAAAAACATCAGGAGCAGAAGAGCGAACACAAAATCTTGAATGAGAGAGAGAGAGAGAGAGAGAGAGAGAGAGAGAGAGAGAGAGAGAGAGAGAGAGAAGCAGCTTCAGAGAAATATATCTACTAAACCCATTGATACTTCGAAATGTTGTCAAAAGGAAAAACATGTCAAAACCTAAGAATAGCCATTAACCCAGAATACCATGCAAGTGAAAATTATACCTGATACATCCCTGGGGATTTCGAATCTAAGTTTTTCTATTCTCTGTAGTCTTCTTTTATCATGAGAATGCAAGGAATTACTATTGGCTCCTAAAAGAAATCCTTCCTCTTTCTTTTGGTGGAAATGTACTATTTTATTAATTTATCTTCTTAAAGTAAAAGAAAGACTATGGTCCATAGTTTATGCTCTGTCAATTGGGTTGCCTAATAACTCTTCAAAAGACTTTTTGAAGACATGGTATGTCACTCTGCTTTTGTCAGTGTCTTCCTTCCCAGGAAAGACTGAAATTAGTACCATTTGCAGCACCTGTACACCTCAGCATAACCTCAGTATATCCCCAGACTATCCCCAGTATACCTCCTACTGAACTCTTGGGAGTCTTGACAATCACTTTTCTAATTAAACTGATTATTTTTCAAGTGCTGTTTCAAGTTCTGTCACTTCCTCATATTCTACATTTCTGCAAGGATTGAAATCCGATGAAATCTACCAAACCTAGCAAAATGGTAGCTATTCCTATGAAAGCTTCCTAGATTTCCAAAGACCTCCAAAAACTTTCTCAGTTTTATCATGTACCTATTATATTGACAGATGCACCTATCTATATATATATTAAAGCAGGATAGTAGCTTCCTTTCACTCTACTCGTCTTTGTATGTAGCAGTGCTCTACACATGGTAGTATTTGATTAACATTATCTACATTTTCTCTTTGACATAGATTTGTAACGTTACAGAAAAAATGTGGTTGTATGTGTGTTACTAAATGGATCCTTAAATCTGGCAGATGTCACTTCGCTTCTGAAAGAAACTCTTGAACAGTTTTCCCTTCGAATATCATTACAGGGTGGTTGTCATGGCCAACAGAATAATAAGATAATCACCACAGGTTTCAAAAAGAAATATGTCTAATTTCCTTTCCTGATGGGGTGGTATACAGAGAATTACCCTCATGAGAGTTTTGATTCTCTCTGTGAGCAGAGTATTGTGTGGAGAGCTCTTTAGTTGTAGTCTCATGAGGCTGTTAAGGAAGAAGAGAAGACTAAGGAATATCCAGGACAAGTTGTGAAGAACAATAAGAGACAATTAGAAAGAAATCTAAAAAAGAAAATAAAATATACCACTCAACAGAGTCAAGAGTATTACTGGAAAATCATGGTAAAGACATTTAGTCTGAATGAGGGAAAAACTGTTAAAGAGTCTTACGGGGGAAAAACAATAGAGCTGCTGGCAGCAGGGGCTGGTTTTTGATAATTCCTCAGACAGAGTGTTGAACTAGGCTATATCCTCTATGTCCCACAGCCTGTGCTGGATGGGCAAGCCAGGGCCATTTAAAAGAACTAGGAAACAAGAAGCAAAAAAATTGGACTCTAGATTTTAACTTTTGAAAATTTATTAAATATTTTCCATGGGCAAATCTGAGCCGACCAAATCTGACTATTATTAAAACTTCTCCACAAATATTTAAGGTAGATTAAATGATTCTACTACATAAAAGAGAAAATGTAAGTCTTAACAAAACCAAAAACAATAGTTAACGTTTACTAAGAGCTTTCAAAGTTCTAGGAACTTTGTTAAGCATCCAACA
>NW_011888857.1:5947392-5979930 GCF_000151845.1 Pteropus vampyrus
TCACCACAGGTTTCAAAAAGAAATATGTCTAATTTCCTTTCCTGATGGGGTGGTATACAGAGAATTACCCTCATGAGAGTTTTGATTCTCTCTGTGAGCAGAGTATTGTGTGGAGAGCTCTTTAGTTGTAGTCTCATGAGGCTGTTAAGGAAGAAGAGAAGACTAAGGAATATCCAGGACAAGTTGTGAAGAACAATAAGAGACAATTAGAAAGAAATCTAAAAAAGAAAATAAAATATACCACTCAACAGAGTCAAGAGTATTACTAGAAAATCATGGTAAAGACATTTAGTCTGAATGAGGGAAAAACTGTTAAAGAGTCTTACGGGGGAAAAACAATAGAGCTGCTGGCAGCAGAGGCTGGTTTTTGATAATTCCTCAGACAGAGTGTTGAACTAGGCTATATCCTCTATGTCCCACAGCCTGTGCTGGATGGGCAAGCCAGGGCCATTTAAAAGAACTAGGAAACAAGAAGCAAAAAAATTGGACTCTAGATTTTAACTTTTGACAATTTATTAAATATTTTCCATGGGCAAATCTGAGCCGACCAAATCTGACTATTATTAAAACTTCTCCACAAATATTTAAGGTAGATTAAATGATTCTACTACATAAAAGAGAAAATGTAAGTCTTAACAAAACCAAAAACAATAGTTAACGTTTACTAAGAGCTTTCAAAGTTCTAGGAACTTTGTTAAGCATCCAACATCAGTTTCCACATGAGACTACCTTAGAAGAGCGAACCCACATTTTTGACGTCAGAAAAGTAGCACGTGGCAAAGCTGTTGTTCAAACTCAACTTGTTCCAACTGCAAAAACCTTGCCTTTTACTTCCATTCTATAACGTTACTGTGAAGTTTGCCTCAGCACCCTTCATTATCACATCCACCAGCATCAAGACTTCTCACCTTTGAGTAATAAATGTGGAGTAAGAGGAATTCAACAACCATGGAGTAAAAAGTTCTAATTCAAGTTTACTTAAATTATTGGAACTGGAATACTTGTTCCACCAATATCCAGCTGTGGGATTCTGAATAAATCCACAATTCTCTGAACATCAACTTTTAAAATAGAGTGTAATGAACATTTTTTTGTTTGTTTCTCTATCCCAAATCCACCTCCTAAACACCCTACCACCATCACCATCCCCCCCGACCCCCTGCCACACACACACTTTTTTGTGAAAACAGCCCTGATTTTGGATTGTGGCTCCACATTTTCATGACTTTATTCTCCCCATCTCAAGGAGCGAAATTTGTGAACTATCGTAAGCCAGTTCACAGGCCTCACTGCCCTAGTCGGAATGATAGATTTAAGAACAAACTGATTCCATCAGTGTCAATCTCCAGCCCAAGGACTGTACTGTTCACAGCCTTAATATCATTCAAAAGGCAAAAACGTAGAAAAATTTTCTAACTTTATATGGTCCATTAAAGTTCTCTGCATTTAGCAATAGCTCTTATTTTTCCAGATATTCCTGGTGACACAGTCAACACAGGTAAATATACAGAGCAATGTGACATTATGCTACATTCCATTTCTCTAGGTGTGATGATAGCAACCTCTTAGAAACTTTCTCTCCCAGTGAGAAAGGCAAACAACTCTGTCCTAGTAAGTTACTTGGGTTGCCTTGGAAACCACTGTGCTATTGGAAAAAAAAAATAGTTTTATCTTTGAAGAGAGCATCTCTCAATACGGCGGTTATAATTTTTTCAGGAAAAAAGAAATAAGGCGGAAAAATAATTATATTTTCCATTCTGGGGAGAGAACAAGGCATAGATGACAAAATTCAGTTTCGGAAAGAGAGGAGAAAGATACCTCTCTAAAGACAGGGTCCTAAAAGTGTACTCAATAATTGTCACTGAAGAAGAGGATTTGCTGAAGCCAATTTAGAATGAGGTCTGTAGAAGGTCACGCTTCCTTCTGGGAACAATTCTAGACATTGTATGTCACAGACACTGTGATAAATATGATGAAAGTCATAGGTCCTATCTCCGGAAGAAAAGTACAGTAAGAATCTGCAAATCATTTTAGGGTCTAGAAAGACTACCTGAATCCTATGCATGAATCCAAGATTCAAAATACTTGAACAAGGATATACTCCAATGAAGGCAACTGTAAGATTGTTCGGTCTAAATAAGTTTACGTGAAGACCTGATATATGATATCTATTAGGGATTATAGCTTTAAAAATACAAGATTTATTGCGAAGGGGTGAAAATGAAGTGGGAGGGAGTGGCTGGACGTATGTTAAATGACTTTAAATTGTAAAAGGACTATTTCATGGAATTTACATTGGTTTACCCTAAATGCAGCTCAAGATGGTAAAATAATTATAGTTCACATTCAGTAAGTGTTTATATTGTGCCAGGTATCATTCTAAGTGCTTTACATATATTAACAATGTTTTATATTTATAACAATTCCAAAAGGTTCTGTGCCATAAAGCACAGAAAGAAAAATAACTTATTCAAGAATTTGTACCTGAAAAGGGGCAATGCCAGGATCCAACCAAGAGAATTGCTTAAAGAGACCATAATATCACCCTCTTCTGCTGTACAGTCTCACTAGTAAAATGTGTGGAGAACAAGATTTTGACTCAATATAGAGAAATGTTTTATTATAATTAAGCTGTCTCACCATGATTTTCTTTTTGAAACCATCATGTTTTTCATATTAATATTATGCAAAAATTGTAGGAAAGAATTCACTTAGTATGTTCTGAATAATTGTAAAAGGTTAAGAAAACGTGTTCTATAAGTTTTGGTAAAACTCTAAAATCAATTGGCTTGGATTTTTTGCTTTGGGAAAAATTCTAACTAAAAACTCAGTTTCTTTAATGGTTATGTCAATTCACTGTATTTTTTTTTTTTTAGCAAGATTGGTAATTACACATATCTAATTGTTTAAGTATTAAAATATACTTATACATTTTTTAGATAATTCTCTTGTTTTATATTTTAAATATATTTGGTATTTAGATTTACACTCTTTTTAATTTATAATATTGCTAATTTTAGACATCTTTTTGACCAAAAGCTTTGGAATCTACTTCATTAGATTTTTAAATTTATCAGTGTTTGTTTTTCTTATTTTCTTTTTCACTAATTTCTTCATTTTTCTCTACTATTTCTTTGCTTGGGTTAAATTTCTTTTCCTTTCTAATTTTTAAATTAGATGTCTGGCTCATTGATTTTTAGTTAATCTTTTTAATATAAGAATTTAAAATGTACTCTTCCCTTAGACTATTATTATAGCTATATCATACCAATATTAATGTTGTATTTTCATTTTACTTAATTTTAAATATTTAAAAATTTTTATTGTTTTTTTCTCTGACCAATGAGCTATTTAGAAGTATTTACTTATAAACCAAAAGAGTATATTTATTGTTATTAATTAGTAGCTTAAGGGTCAGAGATTATGGTTGCCAGGTTAATAATTCTATTTTATAGCTGAATAGAGTGTATATTCTCTAATCGTTGGGTGAAGAGGTCAACATTTCCTTATTAAATCAATCTTGTTGACTGTGTTTATAAAATAGCATACATCTTTAGTGACTTTTTTTCTCTAACTGACCTATTAGATACCTAGACTCATGTGCTGTATCTTCAACTCTAATTGATGTTTTATAACTTATAAAGCTTTATAACTTATAAAGCTATTATTAGGTTTATATACATTTATAATTATTACATCATCCTAAGAACTGAATATTTTTATACTAATAAAGATTCTCTCTGTTAATGATTTTGTCTTAAATATAATTTTGTCTGACATTAATTCATCTACTACAACCTTATTTTACTGTTTTTCTGGTATTATCTATATTTTTTCTATCTTTTTACCATCAATAGATTTAAGTACTTATAGTATTATTTACATTTTTAAATATAATTGATATTTTAGATGTTTTAAACAGATGTTTTAGTCTGTTTAGATTCATTGTGATGATGTATATGGTTTTGCTGATGCTATGCTAATATTTTCTTTATATATTGCAAAGTCTTAAGGGAGATACTAATACTATCATCATTGTCATTACATTTTTTTTGTAACCCAGAGATACCATAGAGGCAGCAAGTTTTCTTTAGCTGTCCCTTTTGCTCATCCTCAACCTATATTTTCACTGTGGATATAGCCCCTTTGGGTATCCCAGCTTTATTCAAAGGCTTAAGTTTAGCAGCTGGGCCCAAGGCCTGAACTATCTATTTGCCAGTTAACCTTGTATGTGGCTTTTGCCCTTAGGATACTCTTGACTTGGAGTTTATTTAATAATTTTGTTTCAATTGTTTATTTGCACTTGGAAATTGATTATTTTCTCTTGAGAGTTTGAAAGGCGTTTAAAAGAATATGTGTTATAATTTTTGAAAATCTAAAAGTACTGAGCAAAAGGATTTTACTGAATATAAAATTTGGTATATGGTCAGAAATAGAATTCTATCTGCTACTGCTTCATTTTGAATTATTCTTACCCATCATATCTGCCCTATACAAAGAACTTTCCCAACCCAAAGCCCATTATTGCATACTACATTTTCTCATAGGAATTAAAAATGCACAGGGCATATTAAGTTCAATGACATATTTTGCAATAAGTTACCTGTATAATTGTATTTGTTGTCAACATGCAGAAATGTTGAACTTTTTGGCTACTGTTGTACTAATTTTGGCTACAAATGTAAGGCTATCGGTAGATAGAATGATGCTGATGACGATTTATTTAAAAGGACTTGGAATGAGACATGATTTAAATATCAGGTACTTGAAGATATGTTTTTTCTTTGATCATTTTCTGATACATTTGTAGACTTGGAAAAATCACTTAACCCTATGGTCTTAACCTTGACTGTATATTTGAATCACTTGTGGATCTTTAAATAATCCTTAAAGCCCGTTTCCAAATATTCTGAGTAAATTTTTCAGGAATAGTCTCAGAAATAGAATATTTCTGAGAGAGGCTCGAGTGTAGGTAATTTTTACAGGCTTCACAGATGATCGTGTGTCCGACAGGACTAAATACTACTGATTTAAGCAATTTGTCTAGGACTTTTCCATCTGCAAAAGAAGACTGTGGACTTAGATAATTGTTAAAATCCCTCCCTAATCTTTTATATTGTGATGTTCTTTCTGATCCTTAACGAGCTTTGTAATTTGAACAAAACTCAGAACACGAGATAATTTGGTTTCAGGGAACTACTGAGTCTCTCTCAGACTTCTCCAATATGAGGCTATGTACTCTTCTGTGTTCCTGTGACAGAGCAGGCTGACATTTCCTTTGTCCTGATCTGGGAAAAAAACCTTACTGTTTGAAGCCTAAGGGTGGGAGGTGTAGACATTAAAAGAAGGAATGGTTGTGAAAAATAAGAATGAAGTATTCACTGAATTAAAACACACACATACACACACGTTAAATCAACAGTCTATAGAATTGGGGCTCTTAGCCTTTGCTTCTTAAAAAGATTGCTGTTTAAATACAATCAGAAAAATAAAATCACTCCTTTTTTTCCTCCATGTATCTTCAAAGTTCTGTTACATGAAATTAAGAAATAATTGTCATCTTCATTAATTTATTGGTATTATTAAAGAAGAGCAGTAATACATTTTTCTCTTTGTGGCAAAATATGACAGGGGCTAGATGCCATAATTTTTGAGCCAATAAACAAATTCAGAGATTTATGGCATGGGCTATGTCCAGAAATGTTCTAATTACATTACTAGGCTGTGTCATCCATACCAACGAAAAAAGTTAAGGCTTAGTCCCATTTATGTTCTAACTCACTCACTATCATTTGATCCCCACCTCTGGATCATGAAAGATCAGACAAGAACAAACTGAGATAGCTATAATTTGACTATCATACAAAAGTGCCTCTAGAATGTACAATGTCTTTAATTCCTTGTTAGTTTCATGGGAATTCATATTCTTTGAAATAAATTGTATTTTAACAGTAAGATGCCTAAGAGTAGGTAAGTCATCATGCTGTCTTCAGGAACATTTGCAATGATCATTTAACAGTGACAAAGGATTCCGTAAAGATAAAAGCCTAAAAATTTTTCTCCTCATCAATACCAAATTGTATTATAGCACTAAATTCAGCGGCATATGCAATTTGGGATATTAATGATTCATAACTTGACTTGGCTATATTTAGCACCATTTTTTATAGTATCTCAATCTGCAGCCTAGAAGTTATAGTTTCTTTAAAAATAGATGGTTTCTTAACAAAAAAATGGGCCTTATTCCAGAAAATAGTACACCATTAATGAAACCAAATTATTAATCAAAAACCAGGTTTTCAGTGAATATTTTTTTCAAGAGTTTAGAAATGCACAAAATAGAGTTCCTAGAAGGTCATTTCTCAATCAGTTGGAGTCAACCTTTTAATAAAATATTTGGGAGAATATGTACACAAAAACTGAAAGAATTACAAGTGAACTCAGATATAATTCTGTAAACCTCTCAGGAGAATGCAATCTGCAATTTGATTTCCTCATATATAAAATTGGAATGATAATTGCAATTGTATCATATGGCTGCCATTAAAGTACTGTGAAATGTAAAGTCTAAAGTCTTTAGAATAATGCCTGAAAAATAAATTCTGACAGTTCGTAACAGCAGTAGTGGTAGAGATGTGAAAGAAAAGTGCTTCTCAATTCAGGATTCAAGTATGGGCTTAATAAAAACTTCAAAATTCCTAAAATGATAGGTAAACATTTTGAACATATACCTTTTTCTTCAAGCAGAGAGCCCTAATCTTTTCTCATTCGCTAAGTGTCAATGGTTCCAAATTTTTTTTTTAATTTTTGTACTGAATATCTCATGATGTTATATAAATGTAGTTTAAAGTGGAAAACAACTATACATTTAAGCTGCTGAATTTAATAACTTGGGAGAAAACTGCTTTAAAAAAAAAACAACTCGGGTCATATAAAAGCAAAAATATCAGTCAAACATGAACTGAAATGCTCTTAGCTTTTTTCCTAGAAGTAATAGCCAAATGCTCTGCTACTATACGCAACCCACAATATATGAATTCATAGTAAGAAAGGCATTACTAACCAAAATATGCACAGAGAACAGTGCATGGGAAAGAACCTTACATTTAGAGGCAGAAGACCTGAACTGTGTCATGGCTAATCTACAATCCTGGACAAGTGACTTAACTTGTCTGAGTCTCAATTTATCTCTGAAAAACAATAAATAGCATAAACTGAGCCATAACTGTTTCACAAGGTTGTAAGACTACGATAAGTTAGAATATATATGAACATTTTATAAAAATATTAAATACTGAAAAATAAAGATTATTGTTATGAATACTAATAAAAAATATACCCATTTCTCCATAGTAAGGCCAGTAGAGTATAATAATTCCTTGAATTGTGAGTATTGGACAGATGTAGTGTTATCTTGCTCTGCTATATATCAGTAATGTGATCCTGGGAAAGTTACTTAAATTTTCTTCTAAGCCTTAATTAGATCACGTGTTAAATGGGGGAAATGATAACATGTAATAAATAGAGCTGTGGTATATAACAGGATTACTGTAGTACCTGATACATGCATACTTATAATATTATGTCATTATCTTTATTGCTCTTATAAATAATTATTATGCCACTGTATCTAAAATCTAGTCATTTGGAAGAGACTAAGTTATTACTAACCTGGGTTTGGTGAAGATCAAACACAAACACTCTGATAACAAGAAAGCATAACTGAGATGGGGAGCATCGGCAGGAATTAGCACATATCAAGCACATGTGACTGGAAATTCCAAGCAGATCATTCTACACTCAAAGTCATTTAGCTTTAAAATGACCTACCAGTTATAGCCATTTTACAGATAAAGAGATGGTGATAATTGAAACAATTTGACAAATCTGGAGTTCAAAATTTTATCTTACTGTCCCTAAAGTTCTAAATCCATTCACTGTGAAATAAACCACTGTGTGTTTCTAGGTACATGAATTTTCCTGTTTGAGACATGATTTTTCCACAAGTCATTTTTAAAATGTAGAGCACTTGTCATCCTGATACATTTTATCTATAGCTCTGATCATTATCTGATAACATCTTACTTTGGTCCTCATTTCATATGTCTCTGGTTAATAATGGCTTCCTTTCAAAGCTTCTCAGGTCTGAGACAATACATACATATTAATTTGAAAGTGCATTTTCCATCCTATCTGTTCAGAAGCCTTAGCCAACAATACCCTATTCATTCCAAGTAACCACCTCTTGTCCAAGTAAACCTAAAATCCTCTTGTCTTGTGTTATCAGATACAAATCTCTTAATATAGTTTAGTAAGTATATTAACTAGCATTTTAATGTTTATGCCTATGAAGAAAAGCACAAAAAATGATAAATATGACACATAATTATAAGAGATCTTCTACCATATGTTGGAAATAGCAGGGGACAGGGAGAGAAGGGTAGGACACAGAGGCAAACTAGAAGGGATGAACATTGGAGGACATAAATTCTACCCACCATTCTTGATCAGTTCAAAAGCTTCCCATAGCAGGCGTTTTTGTTATTGTTAATGTTGTTGTTATCATCTTATATTGAAAGATTCTAAAGGTGATATAACTTACAAGCAGATTTAAAGAAAAATTTATTTTTCGTGAACCATTTGAGAGTTGTGTGCATTTTCTACTAACAAGAATATCCTCAAATAACCTCAATACAAGCATCAAAAAAAAAAGAAAGAAAGAAAGAAAGAAAGAATCAGCATTGGTCATTGCTACCATCTAAGCTTAAACCCCATTCGACTTTCTGCATTTGTCCAAATAATATTCTTTATTATAAAACCTTCCAGTCCAGAAGCACATTTTCCATTGGGTTGTCAGGTTTCTTTAGTCTCCTTCAATCATCCTAAGCCTGTTTGGTGACTTTTGTGACCTCCATAATTTTGGAGATTACAAACGAGTTATTTTGTAGCATATCCCTTATCTTGGGCTAGTCTGATATTTCCTCTTGATAAGATTAAAGCTATGCAACTTCCCATCGTTCCTTCTTTCTCTCTCTCTCTCTCCCCTTTTCCTTCCTTCCTTCCTTTTTTTCTTAGTATGATAAACATAGCACTTTCGTACTTTCTTCTGATTATGTAAATAATTCAAGTTTATTGTATAAAATCCAAACAATATATAAAAGTAAAGAAGAAAATTTTTTTAAAAATCTGAAATTTTACCACTATTATCTAACCATCATGAACATGCTGGTGAGCATCCTTTTGCTGATTCAATAATTTAAGCAATCCCTCTGGGTCAAATACTTAATCTTTTAGATCTTCCTTTCTCTTCCTCCCTCTCTTCCTTTCTTCCCTCCTTCTTTCTATACCGGTATGGTTTCGTGGTTTCTTATTTTTAAAATAAATTATAATCCATTACAATCATTATTTACTTTATCGCTTGATTTGTCCCAGGATTTGGTCAGTTGACCTATTCATACTGGCTTCTGTGTCTTTTCTTTGTTCTAATTATTAATTGAGCAATTTTTCATTTTCTGGTACAACAAGATTTTCTAGGTTCACCTTGGACTTGCCCTACCCCAGCACTGGAATTAGCTATTTCTCAAAGAGGTTTAGTTCTTTATAGTAGGAAATAGTACTTAGAAGCTGAGATCTGGGTCCTAGGTGGGCTCATAGTTATTGAGATATCACTGACCCTAGGCCCTTTGGTGGCAGAGCTAGGGGATATATGGATATATGTGCTTACTTACATACATTATATATGACATACTTATACATATTTTATACATATCGATTTGCACAATAATAATCTAACAGTATAGGTTTTTCTTCTTTTACATCTTTATAACTTCCTTCTCAGACTGTAATGAACTTGCCTCCCTTTAATTTACATATTTAATGATCTGGGCAATGCCCCCCGCATATAAGCCATCCATGCTATTGCTATTGCCTATC
Source organism: Pteropus vampyrus (assembly GCF_000151845.1). Lineage (NCBI taxonomy): Eukaryota > Metazoa > Chordata > Mammalia > Chiroptera > Pteropodidae > Pteropus > Pteropus vampyrus. The sequence goes on from NW_011888857.1 coordinate 5,957,326, forward strand.
TATAGGAAAAGTCCTCGCTCCACACAGGCTCCAACTTCATCTTCTTGCTCTCCTCTTACAGTTCCATTGTTCTTTCTTGGCTCAGGCTCTGATCCTACATGTTCTCTAATTTCGGATAACCCACTTTGACCTCCTTGACCTCTATCAAGTTTGACATAATTAGTCAAACTTGATAGAGGTCAAGGAGGTCAAAGTGGGTTATCTGAATCAACCTCATTAGTTGGGAAATCAGTTCTTTTAAATACTGCATTCTCAATCTATTTAACCGTCCTTTAAATATAATTTGGCATAAATAAGCTTTAAGGATCACTTAATGAGTGCTCACTCTCTGCTTGGCAATGGGCTAAAACCTTGCCAACCATTTTCTAAGCAAATCCTCATTAGTGTTCAAATCAAGAAATTGCTGTCTCATACAGTTATGAGAAAATTCAGGCCAAGTAGCTCATGCGTAATCACTATTGAAAGTTCTAAAAGTTGAATAACTAGAATTTGAACCCAACTCTGTCTGACTGCAAAGTTCATTAACTTTATTATTAACTACTGCAATACTGAGTGCCATATAGCATCTTCATTTTCATCTAAGGGCAATAGACTTGATTAAGCGTTCTTTTTATCTGTTTTCAGATTATCAGAGTGAATTTTTTGTGAATAGCTCTTTGATAGACAACTCAGATGTCTTTGACAAACATAAAGAAGGTGATAATTTTTATGATAGGTTTACATTCACTTAGAAGATTAATAAATGTTAAGAAAATGCACATAACTTTGGCAAAATACAGAAAGGCATTCTTTATTATGGAACTTAAGACACTGAGGTTACTAACATCAAACTTTTCAATAGTTATAACATTTCTCAAACCTTTCTGTGCTAGAAATAGAAACTATCGGGGGGCAACAGGGTTTAATGTGTAATGAAATGGGCATCAGGAAACTTGTATCTGGATTTAGCTCTGCCAATTTTTGGCTCTTTTACTGTATGCGAGCCAGTTCCACTCACTAAGCCTTAATTTTCTTATCTGCAAACTGAATGATTTGAACTAGATTATGAAAGTATATTATAGCTTTAAAAATCCAACATTTAATAAAATGTAAAACTTTACTAAGTATACTTTTAATAACCATAAATACACATTATTAATGTAAATAATTTGCTTTCCTTTCTTATGGGATAGTAACACAGACCTTTTTCCATGTGTCTCTCCAGAAGGAAAATATTAAAGTAGACTGCAATAGCTGTCTCCACCCTACTGGGATTGGGAGACGGCAGCTAGATCAGTCTAAGCTTTAATTTAATCTTCACCTCCAAATGCATTAAATGCCTATATGAGGGGACACAGTGAGCTTGCAGTGGCTCTATTTGTCTATACAATGAAATCAAATATCAGGGGCAAATTTTAAGAAATACTGCTGCCTGAGCCCCATCATGCATGAATTCCAATTCAGTTGTTCTGAAGTGGGAGAAGAACCCAGGAATGAACTTTTTTTCTATTTTCTTCCTCCCTCCCTCCCTCCCTCCGTTCCTTCCTTCCTTCCTTCCTTCCTTCCTTCCTTCCTTCCTTCCTTCCTTCCTTCCTTCCTTCCTTCCTTCCTTCCATCCTTCCTTCCATCCTTCTTTCCTTCTTTCTCCCCCCTCTCCCCTCATCACTCTCTCTCTTTTTATTATTTTTATTTTGATTTTTAAAATTTTTTTAACACCTACAGCACCTGCTATTCCAAGGTGGTCTCCCATCCAAGTACTAATCAGGCTCTTTTTAAATAAAAGTACCACGAATGATTCTAATTGACAGCCACAGTTGAGTATCTCTGCATTAGAGTGAAAGGATCTCTGCTGATAGCTGTCTAACCAGAAAACTAGATAATGGTTAACCTTTGTAGAGCTTTTACAATAATGTGCAGCTTTAAGAGTGAAAGTGCACAGATATTTTCCTCAAACTAAATAACACTTATTGAAAACCAATTTTGTTCAGCAAAATTAATAGTAATGATATTTTAATTTTAGCAATTCCCACTTTTGAATAGTCTCTTTCAGAATGCTCTCTTGTTCTACCATTACTTTATCCCAGTTCTGCAATTTGCAAATTTAATACAAAGGAGAGAGACCCGTTTAAAACAAAATATTCAGTTATCATTCTAAAACATCTTGATATTTTTGTTTTTCCTATCTATCTATCTATCTATCTATCTATCTATCTATCTATCTATCTATCTATCATCTATCTATTTATCTATACACACACACACACACACACACACACACACACACACACACACACACACACACAATATATACATTCAGGTTTTTCTATACCATTGCAGTCATTTCTTTCATGCTAACTATGTCTGTAACCAGACACGGCATATTGCTACAGGATATCCCTGGTTCCACTGCTGCATTTTACAATTAATGTCACTGAAGCCTAAGGAAGTGAAGTAATTAGTCCAAAACTCACACAAGGAGTTTGTCAGAGTTAAATATGGGATCAGAATCTAGATCTCTGGACTCCAAGTTAAATGTTCTTACCATTAAACCATGGTCATTACACAAGGCACTAAAGTAATGATGTATTAGTCTCCATATTTTCAATTAATTTTCTTTCAAAAAGTGAAGCAATAAAGCATTGAAGTATCTTTTTAGGGTAAGATAGTAAATTCTATGCATTCATTCATTTCAAATTAGTGACAAGACACCATTTAAGAGCATGAAAGCATTGTGAGAAGATTCATAGACAGGTACCCAGAAGACATGGGTCATCTTATTTTATTTATTTATATTTAATAGAAATATATGGTAATATACACATTCAATTAAATATTGTCTACTTTCAACTCTGACAATATCACTGTAAACATTTTTGAAACTTCTCTTTTAGAGCTTCAGTAAGATACTTTATAAGACACAAACATTATAATTTTCATTACTTTCTAATTACATATAGAATTTTGTTCAAATCAAAGTATATCTGAATCTTCAGTTGCCATGAATATCAATGACTTTGTAGGATTTTCCATTTTTGCATTTTTTCTGTTATGTTCCACTTTTTTTGAATGAAAAAAAAAATGGGTCATTAACAGCATATTATAGAAAACTAGGTTATAGTATTCAGTATTCTATTTTGTATTTCTAAAACAATTCTTTGAAACAGAAAATAAAGAGCTGTTATATTTATTACAAAGTCTGTTTCATTACCTTAAAGATACATTAATTCCCTATAAGTAGGGAATTAATTAATTTATTAATTCTACACATATTTATTTTATATCTAATATATACCTCCCATCATTCTAGACACTGTAGATGTATCAATAAATATGCTGACACGGTCCTCATTGAGACTGCCTTCTTTTGGATTTAATCTTCCTAGAATTCTAAATGTCAGCACACACACAATATGCACACTGTCATACTAGAGATTTATACATTACAGGAATTCCTTTGGAAGACATAAAGAAAAGAAAAGAAACTAATTGTTTTACTTTGGCCTTTCCAGCATTTTTAAAGATTTTTCTCACTATAACTGGTTAATTTTCTTTGTTTAAAGGACAATAGATGCACACAACAGAAATGCACTCATATATTCATTAAAGGACTTACTACGAGGTTCCTAGTAATCGTTCCTAGTAATGTGCTTAACTCCTATTCTCAAACTCTTCTTTATATCTAGTCTTAAAAAGCAGTCAATTACTAACTTTATGAGTTCTAGAATAGTTAAGATCATCCACAATATAATTGATACATTTTCTTTTTTTAAGTCTATGTACTATATTGCCTGTCACCTCTTTCAAAGCTCTCTGGAAAACATCTTTTTTTTGATTTTCTGAAGCGAGCTTCTGAAGTTTTTCCATAATTCTATCTTCAGAGATGTTAGTCTCATTTAAAATTCTAATTATTCACACAAATGATGCCTATAGAATTGAGTTCATATCCATATTAATCACATAAATTCACTGCACTTTTCTATATCAAACCTCACTAGATGAAGTTCACAGAATCGAATCGTTCTACCTTTTGAGTTAAAGAGCTCAAACCATGGGCCAGACATCATGCCATAATGGGACAAGATATATAAATAAGATGTTTTGATCTTGAGAAGTTTCTACCACTAGAGAATATTTATTCATTGCATAAAATCATCTTGCTCCAACAGTTGTTGAAATGTATTATATATTACTACAAATTAAGTACTTTCAAAATACCGACTTTCAAATTTAAAGTCTTTTGTTTATTTAAAGACAGCTGTGCTTTCTCCTACCTGATATTTCTTTTCTACTCTGGAGTTTTCCATTTACTTCACTCTAGAATTTGTGATATTTCTTCATTATGTAGTGATCCCTTTCCACTCCTAAAACAGCTTTATTTTTGCTAAGGTCTTGCTAAGCATTCTCTCTCCATCTTATCTTTCTTATAGAATCCTCTCTCTCCTTTGCAATCCCTTCAATTCGTTTTTGCTTGCTCTCTGAAGCAGGATACTCAGGCACGTTTTCTCCGTCTGCTCTGTTTTCACAGGGAATCAAATAGTTCTCAGTGGAGCTTTACTCTCTCAGCAGTCAGCTAGTTCTTCCTGAAGGAAACTAACAGGGTTTCATTATTACAGGGCCCACATGTCAACAAGACACAGGAGGACATTCAGCATCCTTGTTCTCTCCCTTTAAGTTGAGGTTGAATCTCAGGGCCACTCAATGTCTGTTCTACCTACAGCAAAATCAGAGTTCCATTTCCCTTCTACTTGTTGCTTTTCATAAATCCTAAGTTTAAAAGACTGCACATGAAACTTATACAATATTGTATGTCAACTATACTTTAATTAAAAATAAAAAAGCTAAAACAAAACAAAACGAAAAAGGAAGTTACTTACCTAGGGTCATGCTGCTAATTTGTTCTAGACTCAAAACTTTAGCCCTTGTCTCCTGGGTTCCAGTCTATGAATCTTTGCACATTGTTTTCAACCTCTTAAATGATGTCTGGTCATTAATTTGGGATTCATGAATATATAGAACTTTCTATCTTTCCCTAAAAAGATACTTCAGTACTTTATTACTTTACTTTTTGAAAAAAAAATTATAATTGAAAATATAGAGATTAATATAAGAAAAACCCATATGTTCACCATTTTTATTAATAATAATAACATGTACATGGTAAACTAAAAAAGAAGCTAAAAGTAAATTGACTTTTTTTTTTTTAATGGCCCTATTGACCCTGATGCCAACCCACCATTTTTCCAGGCCAGCTTAAATGTTTCTGGGCAGCTGCCTTTCTTCCACCTCTGGCTTATGGAAAATAAATGTTGGGCTGACACTGAGACACCACAGTTTTGAATCTTGCTTTTACATTCATCAGGGTTATGACACATCACTCAGAAGCTCATAAAAATACACCAATCCACTAAGCAAGACAGATAATATTTGGAGATACATGTTTCTGCCACAGGGATGGTAGTTGTTAAAAGTACCTGAAGAGGAGATGATTGATAACTAGGATATCAGTAGTTTTTTTTCTTAATAACAAACTCAGAATTGTATTATATATTATGTTTTTCCTATTATAAATATCTCTGGATGGGGAATTTTTATGTGTTCAAAGGGGTGGTAAACATGGTGAAGTTGTTATGAAGGTAATTTTAAAAATGCTGTGGCTTTGAACATTGAAAAAAATCAATCATTCCGTAATACTTACGCATTTTGCCCCAAATGCCCTTTCATTGTGGGATATTAAAAGCAAATGTGAACTGTTAGAATAGCAAAAGTAAACTAGTCTCTATTTATTTGTTCTATTTATTTATTTTTAATTAAGTTTATTGGGGTGACACTTGTTAATAAAATTATGAGGTTTCAAGTATGTGATTCAATAATACATCATATGCATATTGCACTATGTGTTCACTATCCAAAGTTAAACTAGTTATTATTTAGATCTGGCCTTGGGATCAAGTGTTATCACCTTCACTTTCTTCAAAATAAGTCATTAGGACCATCATCGTATTTTTTCCCTTTTGAAATTCTTTTCAATCTATCTCTGAAGGAATAAAACCTACATGTTTCAGATCTACAAAGCATTAAATGTTGTTCAGCTTGGTCCACTCTAATGTATGGATCTGTGAAAATTTCCTGTAAAGTGCGGGCATCCATGTTTTTCTGTTTGTTCTATGCAAGCCTGTGTTTCTAAAGACAATCACCAAAGGTTGTCCATAGACCAGTGCTCTCAAATATAAATTATTATAGATCAAAACAACTGGAATATTTGTTATAAATGCAGAGCCCCAGATCCCACACTCAGAGATACAGTCAATGCCATGACCACATACCTCACATGGTCTGGTTCCCATCTACCTCTTCGGCTTCAACTTGTACTTTACCCTTCACCTTCTTCCTGTCCCAGTCATATTATCCTACTATAATTCCTGTTGTGAGATATACCCCTTCCCGTCTCAAGACCTTTGAATGTGCTGTTCCTTAAGAATAACATGCTGTGATATTATTTAATTAAGATCTGATTCCACTGCCAGAATGTAAGAACCATGATGGCAAGAATTCTGCTCTCATTTACTATTGGTAATAAATACATAATGCATAAAGTAATGTTAAGTAAGCTTTCCTAGTGATCTTTTAGTTGGTCTACAATTAAAATTTTGAAAAGTATTTACTTTCTCTTGGACCTCAAGAAAGCAGAATCTACCTTGTTCCTCTAGGTATAATCTCCAAGTTCTAACTCACTATGCTTTGACAAGTAACTATAGTTCCTAGCAAATTTACACTAATTGGTGATTAAATAGTACAAATATAAGGTTTCTGAACTGGATAAGCTATATCACATAGATTTATATTAATTATCCAATATTTTACATCATTTGTTTTAGAACATAATCAAACCTGCTTTATATTTCTTTTGCATAATCAAATTCCTATTATAGATTTTTATCATTCTTGTAATTCTAATTGGAAAAAAATGCCATGAGGAAGATTCCATGTGATTCTGACATGTTCTTATGTCAAGAAACTTTTTAATTTGCTGAGTTATATATTATGGATTCCTCACATAAGCATTAGTAGTTCTACTTTAAGTGATAATATATTCCTTTGCCTTTAATCTTAAACTAAATAAGGTTATCTGCTCAGAAAATATTTTCTCTTATTGCATTAGAATATTGTTTACTGTTCAATTATTTGAGAGTTGTATCTATTCACTGCAGAAATATCTTCAGTGAAACTCCTGACACTTTAGTTTATGGCCATGTAGGTGATTAGAATAAGATGGTGAAGACTGCAGTGGCAAATCAATTTGTCTTGTCCTATTATTAAACTCTTTGCCAAGACACCAGTTCCAGCCATATGTTAAAGGTGGTGATAACATATTGCCTATTTGGAAGAAGATTACAAATGGGGAAGAATAAAAATGGAGTTTAGTACTCTCCCAGGAAAAGAGTTTTCTAGTTTGTATGAATTTGTAACTCAGAGAAAAGGGATATATATGTATGTATGTAGGAATGTATGTATGTATGTATGTATGTATGTACGTATGTACATACATACGTATCTATGAGGAAGGATATATATTATATGTGTGCATGTGTTTCCTCTGTATGACTTTGGACAGCATAGAAATAGTATAATCTCCCAATATACCAATAGTTAGTTTTTCCTCTTCCTTTAAGACATCCATGAGTCTCAAATGGATATAACTACAATACAATATTCAATATCTATATTATAATATAGAGTACCAATATCAAGATTTTAGAAACACAAACCAGGAACACATAAAGCAGATCAAAAAATCCTAAATTACTTCCTAAGCCGACTGTTTCTGTGATTTTTTTTTAAAGCACTTTACTTACAGCGGAGTTATAAACTATTTTTCTAAAAAATAATAAAAGTAGAATCTACTCCAAAGTGTGTAAGAGTCTTTCACAATTTTAATCCCATTCAAGAGGGCCAGCCTGTGTGGCTACTGTGGAATAAGTAGGTAAGGAGACATTATAAATTTTAAAATTCATGAGCAAATCCTCACCCAAAGAAAATTTATATTTTTTCTCAAATATTCTTTTCATTCTTTGAAAAAATAAAAGACTTTACCTTCTTCACCAGAAGATCCTATTTATGTTTTATTAAAATCATTTTGATGTCTGGCATTTCACTAACTAAGACACTATCAAGTCTAATACCTCTTAAGAGGGGAATTATGCATGGAAACACCAAAGACCAGACTAGACATGGTTCTCTGACCACATGTCAAAATAGGAAGAGAGAGAATCAAGAAAGGGAAGAAGGAAGAAGGGAGAAAAATGAAGTACAAAGTGTTTGGGCTTTCAATTTGAGAGGTTTGATACCAGAGTGTAGATATCAGGGCGATCTTAAGGAAACTATTATAACAATACGAGTGATCTCACTAAGTTGTTGCCCTTAACAGGGTGAGTATATAGTGGGAATATAAACTTCTTTTATGCCTTGACTTATTTAATAAAAATACTTTATAGAAACATTTCTTTTTTTCAATGAGAATCCAAATTAGAATTAAATAGATAAAAATATGACATCTTAGACTATATATATGAGATAAACCATTCTACCTCGAATTCTGTATGTTTGTATGTATCACTTTGCACATGAATCTTCATGTATGTGTCTGTGTGTCTTCCAATCATCACCTTTAACTTTGTTTCATTGGATAACACTGATATGAAATATAGGGCCTGTATATTTATTAACAAAAGGATAATGTATAACAGGCACAACTTCCATTTTGGCCTAAAAATGTAAAACACTGTGTAATTTATTCTGTTAATATTATAATTAATAACTAAATATGATTATTGTTCGATGTCATGGTCCCATACATAAACACAAAATGAGATTTTTTGAAAGTACACAACATATATTGAAATATCATAAAAATCATTTTCTAAAATTTCTAAGAAAAAGATAACTATATAAAATAAATATACTTAGAGCTTTTGAAGGAAAAACTACTGGAGTTTGTGATTTATTTGAATTTCATTATATTATAAAAGTTAGAGTTAGAAGTAAACTCTACAACCACCTAAATGAATTTACATGATGAAACTAAGATTGATATGATTTTGTGATGTATTTCTTAGCACAGTATAAAGAGTAACAACTGTAACTCAGGTCTTCTGAGGTATCTTCCAGAGCTCTTTCTCAAATATTACATGTCTTCTCTAAGAAAAGTACCCCAAGACCTGTCAGTCATAGTAAATAGTACCGTTCATTTGCTCAGCTCCAAAACTTAGGAGAAATCATTGATTCATTTCTGTATATAAATGCATCCCCCCATACTTTCAGTAAGTACTGTAGATTTTTGTCTCCAGAATATAGATATAGTTATTTCTCTTTATCTTCACTGCTGTTAACAAAGCCTAAGTTACTGTCTTCCTCACCTGGAATATTGCAGAGGTCACCAAGTTGGACCTATTGCTTCTGTTACTGACTCACTATAAACTATTTTTCACAAATGGGCATAATTATTTTGTTAATGCATATATGGTTATACTACAGGCCAACTTAAATTTTCTAATATTTCATATTACACTCAATATAAGTCAAAACGTTTATTTTTCTATGGCCTCTAAGATCCTATATGATGAAAATCTTTCCCACCTCTCTGAGCTTATCTCTTTCCAATTATCTTTTTGTCCACTACTCTCCAGTTACAAAGGTATTCATAAAACTCACCAAGACTATTGCAATCTCAATGCCTTTGGACTTGCTTTCCATTCTCCTTGAAACAGTCAGGCACCACTCAAACTGTTATATGGCTGCCTCCTTCTCATTATTTAACATTATTTAACATTCAGTTAAAATGTCGTCACATATTAGTGAAACCTATGACAACTGGTCCCACTGATTACACTGCATCCGATTACCCAGCGATATTATCTCCATAGCATTTATCTCTACCTAAAATTCTTGTTCTAACACAAGCCCCAAGAGAAGAGGGATATTGTCTGGATAGTTCTTCCCTGTATTTCCAACTCTAGAAGAGACTCTGATATATAATAAAAGTATATTAAAAAATATTTGCTGAATAAATAAATGATTGTGACCATATCTGTACAACTAATAAAGAATATTTAATTTCTAGTTTCTTTCACTTAAAGAGAGAAAATAGCGATTTCATAATATAACTTTCAAAGCTGTCATACAAACAAGTAATAATTAAGAGCATATCAACAACCATTAAAACTACTAAAAACTTCATTCATCTAACTATAGAGATATATATTTTTTAAAATCATGCTTACAGATTTATTTCTCAAAATGAATAAAATGTAATAATGAAAAGCACTGTCCTATATTTGAGTCAATCACTAGGTAATAATCACTAGGTCAGGGAAATGGGCATGCTGAGACTCTTGACAAAAAAGGGTCATCCCTTGAATAACGGTCATTAGTGAAGAGAAAGCACCACTGCAGTATCAGGCATTTCCAGGGACTTAGGATCTTGAGAGAATGATAAGCAACACAAAGAATGGGGAATATGTAAAGAGATACCCTGGTAATAATACTTAAAGCTAACACTTTTGAATAAAATGAGTATCATTTAAAGAAAGCCTTTCACTTTGATGTGAAATATCCCACTGAGATATTTTTGCTTTTATTGCTTGTGCTTTTGATGTCATATCTAAGAAATAATTGTCAAGACCAATGTTAAGAAGCTTTTTTCCTATTATTTTTTCTAAAAGTTCTACACTTTCATTTCTAACATTAAAGTCTTTAATGCATATTGAGTTTATTTTTGTGTATGGTGTTGGATAGGGGGTCCACTTTCATTCTTTGCATATAGCTGTCTAGTTTTCCCAACATTATTTCTCGAAGAGATTATCTTTTCCCTGTTATGTATTCCTGGCTCCCTTGTTGACCATTAGTTGATTGTATGTATTTGGTTTTAGTTTAGGATCTCTAATTCTGTTCCCTTTGTCTATATGTTTGTCTACCTTACTGTTTTAATTACTGTAGCCTCTGCACAGCAAAGGAAAAAAAAATCAACAGAATTAAAAAGAAAATTAAGAAATAGGGAAAAATATTTGCAAACCATGTATCTGATAATATGTTAATATCTGAAATATATAAAGAACGCATACAACTCAATAGCAGAAAAACAAATTATCCAATTCAAAAATTGGCAAAGGACCTAAATAGACATTTTTTTGAATAAAATATGCAAATGGCCAACAGGTAAATGGAAAGATGCTCAACATCACCAATCATCAGGGAAATGCAAATCAGATCCAAATGAGATATCACAAAAGTTAGGATGACTATTATCAAAAAAAAAATGATAACAAATGTTGGTAAGGATGTGGAGAATTTGGAATTTTTCGATACTGTTGGTAGAAACATATGGATGTCCCTCAAAAATTAAAAGTAGAACTACCATATGATCCAGGAATCCCACTTCTGAGCATGTATCCAAAAAATTGAAATCAGGATCTCAGGGAGATAACTGCACTCCTACTTTCATCTTAGCATTATTCATGATAGCCAAGTTGTGGAAACAGCCTAAATAGCCTGAATGTACATGGATAGATAAATGAATAAAGAAAAAGTAGTATATACATACAATGGAATATTATTCAGCCTTAGAAAAGAAGATAATCTTGCCATTTGCAATGACATGCATGGACCTTGAGAACATTATGTTAATTGAAATAAGCTAGTCACAGAAGGACAAATACTACATGATTCCACTTAAATTAGGTATTTTAAAAAGTCAAAATTATAGAAGTATAGGTCAGTGGTTACCAGGGCCTGGGAGGTTGAGGAGGTAGGGAAGAGATTGAGAAATAAGTTGCAAATCAATTCCTGGGTTTCCTTATAGCACAGTGTCTATTGTGAGCAATATCTTATTGTGCCTTTAGAAACTTAAGAAAGTAGATCTCATGTTAAATGTTCTTACCATGAAAAGGGGGAAGCACAAGGAAACCTTAGAAGGTGATGAATTTGTCTATTACCTTCATTGTGGAGATAGTTTCAAAAGTGTATGCATAAGTTCAAACTGATCAAATTGTATACATTATGTATATGCAGTTTTTTTATATCAAATATACCTCAATAAAGCTGTTTAAAAGTAGAGAACGAAAGAGAAAGCCTTTCACCTAATATGCATAGACATGCACACACATATACACACAAATATATACATACTCCTGTGATGAGAATAAGCAATAGCAGAATGTATGTGAAAATATGTCAAAAGGAAGCCTAAGTAAGAATGGTTTATAAATGTACAGCATGTATGTTCAGAAGGCTAAAAACAGCAACAAAAGGCTCCATTCAAACTAGGACAGGGTGGAAATGGAGGTCAGTGATAAATATATCAGATTGTGGAATTAGGAAGGAAGGAAAGAAGGAAGAAAGAAATGGAGGCAGGGGGCTAGGGAGGGGAGAAGGGAGGGAGGGAAGGAGGAAGGGAAAAGGGAGAAAACCATAATTTGGTTTTAGATTTCTGTAGTAAAGGAAATAATCTTTCAATAGAAAAATTACATCCACCATTGGTCTGTTCCATTTCACACTGTATGAAGCACTCTTGACAATGCGTTGTGTTTAATCTTCATAACAACTCTATAAAGGACATGCTCTATCCCAATTATTTAAAGAAAAAAAAAATCTGGGTGATATTAAGAAACCTGTTGATGATCGCACAGAAAATTCACAATTAGCCAGGATCTGAACGGAAGTTAGTATGACTCCAGAATTTATATTCTATTTTGTTATTAATATTAAACCACAAGCACTCACTTTTTTTATTAACATTGCTGGCATATACTGTCACCACTTTAATATGTACCATGTTTGGAAAGACTGCAGTCTGCTACACTTCTGTACACCTCTTCTGTAGTTCCCGTTGTTTTCTTAACTATTTTCACATTATTGCACATATAAGGACCCTGAAAATATGCATTTTTTTACAGAGGCCAGTAGTACATGGAAGGTAGCAATAAGCAAGGTTCAACAGAAAAAAAAATGACATAAAATCATGTTTATTAATATAAATCCTACTAAATGGCAAGATCCAGGGTCAAGATCCAGGGTTTGAGAACAATGTGGTAAAAAGGTAAGTTTCAAGCTTAATAGCAACTGAAATGATCATGAAGTTGATGAAATAGTTAATAGAAATATAATGTGAATTAATAAGGAGTAAATGTTTATTGATATAATGATCTGAAGGTAGTATCTGGAGAACTAGATGAATTCACTCCTTTGTGCACACTCATTCATTCTATATGTAGTTGTCGAAAATACACCATGTTCCAAGCAGATTTTTAGTGTTGGGAAATGTATTCATTTGTGGGTACCACATATAACAACAACAACAAAATGTTAGTTAATGTAATGGAACAATGAACTAGTCAAACAATTGGTAAATAATCCCTTGCCCCACAAAGGGAAGAAAACAATTACAGAAAACAACCTTTGTGTTAACCATGTTATATTTGCTTTTTACTTTTGCTGATTTTTAAGATAGCATTTTCCTGAAGTATGAGGCAGTAATCTTTACTAATCATTATTCCTACAACACTGTTTCGAACGTCTTCCAATGTCTTCTACTCCCTTATATATTGTTTTACAAATTACTTTATTAGCTGCAAAGTGGAGCATGGATCTGTCTACATTTGGTTCCCCAGTTCAGACCTTCCACTGGAGTTGTCATTAATTGTTGAAGTTCATAAAGTCCCTCTGTCATAGTACAGATTTTGGTATCTGAAAAATAGGTTGGTCTAGGTGACCGTAAGATCTTCTCATCCTATGCTGTCCACAATATAAGATTTACTCATCTTAATATTTGTACTCTGGTCTTGGATTAGGACACATTGTCTTTACAACCACTTTAGTTATCTCTAAGTCATTCTTGCCTCCATTTTTTCCCAATTTCTCTTATCCAATTATCAAAGTCATCTTGGAAATAATTTTCAAATCCTTGTATTTTTCACTAATCCTACTGCCCATACCTTAATTTCATTTTTAGTCAGGACTTGTCCCTAATTTCTTTTCTGCCCAATCCACTCCCATATGAGTGTGAAATTACACTTCTTAGAACAAACCTAATTAGGCACTCCCTTATGTTAAAGTCTCTGGTGGCTTTACAGTACCTCTGGCTCTGAATTAACTTTACATTCCTAGGACTCCTTGAACCTATCCCTTTCACCAACACACATACAAGCAAACTATGTTTCTTTGAACCTAATACATATTTCCATTTATTCATAATGTCAAATGTGCTGTTCTCTGCTGCTTCCTTTCAGGCTCTGCCTGTTGAACGCCTGTGCATGCCCATGACATAGCTCTCATGCCACCTTCCTAACGAAACTTTCTCTAAAGTCCACAGGCAACGTGCTCACTTGCCACTGTGTGCATTCACCTATTATAATAGTTTTCACAATTTATTTGAAAGGTTTCTTCTTTTTGTCTCACTAGGCTGAAAGCTCATTGAGAGAACAGACTGTTATTTCTCTTGTGTATATCAAATACTTAGTAAATGTCAAATTAGTGAGTTAGTTCCCTTCTCACTCTCAGCTGCCATGACTCCTTTATAGAGCCTTACTGTCCAGTCAATAAAACGTATGAGGAATTTTAAAACCAAGCATAGAAAGTAAGAAATTGTCACTCTCATTTTCTATACCTAAAGTTTTTGCTTGTATTTTACTATGTTCAGAGGAAAAAGAAAAGTCTCTTTGTGGGGAAAATTATTACCATAGAAACATCTAAAAGTTAAAAAACTGCACAACTTAACTTTTTGATGTATTTTGTAGCTTGTTAAAAAGTAACCATTCCTTTATAACTCACTGTGAGGAAAAAAAAAAAAAAGCACAAACATCTATAATGAATGTGTCCAAGAAAAATCTAGCTTCCGGGAAGGTGCTATGAATTTGATTAAGAGATAGAATCACACTATATTCCATGAATGTATTATGGTCTGCAAAACATGAAATGTGAAAATGGTGAATTGACAAAGCATTCTAGATAAAACACACACAAAAAGAAACTAGTAAAGTTTCAAACTTAAGCATTATTATCAGGGTATATTCCCATATGGATTTATGCACATATATGTTAACAGATATGCCTAAGTAACTAAACCATCCATATATTCTAGGCATACAGTGTTTGGATATTTGAGGCCAGAAGTAGCTACTAGCCCAACAATCCACTAAAAAAGTGTCTTTTCTCACACTTTTGAATTGAATCCTCTTATTTTCACATTTACTTCCTCAAGTTCTTCCCATGGAAAAAATCACACACACACACACACACACACACACACACACACACACACACACACACACACAAATTGATCAATTGATAGATATATAAGATATATACAGAAACGTATATACATATAATGAAAATTCTTTAGTCATATGGAGGGTTGTTCAAAAGCTGGTTCTCACCACTTGTCTAGAATCATTTCCTGGCATCCTACATCTCATTCTCTCTGCTCCCATTTATAGTTTCTCGAACATCTTGTGCTTGCAGACTTTCTTTCCTTTCACTTCCTATCTATCTCACTTTTCTTCCCAGAAACAAACAAATCTTATCTCAGAGTCACCTCCCCATGAAATCTTTGACATTTCCAGACACCCATGTTTTGCCTGCCCTGTGTATCCATTGTACTTTTAACAAAATATCATTATGTTTCATATTATTTGAAGTTTCTTTATTATTTGCATTTATGCATTTTTAATGTATTAAAAATATTAAGCTCTTGCTATGAACACTGGAGTTAAAATAATTAATAAAACAGACATGACTCCTGATCTCTGCAAGCCTACAGAAAATTGGGCAAGATGGACATTATATAAGCAATGACAATAGGATATATGATTGAGTACTAAATGATATATGAGAATATATTGCAGGAGTCAAGCCAAGGTCAGCTTCCCTGCGAAAGTAATGTTTATGTTGAAACCTTAATGAAGCACAGAAGTAATGTCAATTGCCAAACAGAGAGCATGATATTTAGCCACCTCACAGTGTATATTGAGTGAACAAATAAATGGCAAAGTAAACTTTTCAATTTTCTATCTAATTTCTGCAAACTGACACTTTTTTGAAGAAATGAAATGTTTAAGGGTTTATGGGTTGAGATTTTATTTATTAAAAAATTTAACAAAAATAATTTAGAGTAGAACCTGTTATGATTGTGGTCCCACTTGTTCTCTCCCTCCCACCTCTAGGATACCTGTTATAAAGCCAGAATAATGTGTGCTATGCTGAGTTCCTAGCACTATGCAAATTTCTAAAAATCAATTTTTTAGCTATGATATAGAAACAAAATGTGCCCAGTATTTTCAACTTTGCTAACAAATTTAATTACTCATTCTGATAAAGGCAAAGAAAATTGCTCTATCTGAATTTTTCTAAAGATGCAGTCACTTTTGTTGTCTGCCTTCTTGACATAAAGAACCTGATCATCGTCTACCTGCAAGACAATCATTCATCTTGTCATCCATCTGCAAAGATTTTTTGAAAATTTTTCCACTGACAGCAACTCTATTTTGCCAATCTATTTAGAGGAATGGAGTTAAAGTTGCTGCCACTCAAAGAGCTTGGGGAATTTTCTAGCCGAGTGCCTTAATATCTTTATTTCAGCATAATGTCACCCATGCCTGACATTTTTCTAAAGCACTAATTCAGTAATCACTTGTAACCTGCCAGGAGAAACAAAAAAAGAAAACACAATAATAAATCTTATTATCTACACATTTGCAAAAATGAATTAGGAGATATGTCCATAACACAGGAACATATTACACAGTGTAATGCACACCTCTACTTAAACGAGGGAAAATAAGTAGTACAAGAAATTGTGATGCACTTGCTAATTCTATTTCCTGAACAATAATTCTTTTTAACTGCTTTTCACTCTGCCATTGGACAAAACCTCCATGTCTTGTCTTTGCTGAGAACAGAGAACTGTACCCTTTGCTGCGGACTTGAAAAATACTGATCCTTTACATTATAGCTTTCTTCAGCAAGATAATTTCTTACCAAATCCTCAGTGATTTTGTAGAATTGACCTAGTTCATTGACATCTCGTATAACCAATCTTTGTAGAGTATGTGAGCCTTAAAGATAGACTTCTTTTGAAAATTAGATTTCAGATTCCAATTCTGTACTTATTAGTTCTATAATTTTCACTGGCCTATTTAACCTCTCTAAATTTGTTCCTCATTTGTGAATTAGGCAATTTATATGGCTTCATGTGCTAGCCCTAGGTATATAGGTTTAAGTGGCAGAATTAGAAACTAAAATCCAATTTTAAAGATCTTTTTGTCTTAGTTATTACATTTTGATGCATCTCTAGATAAAGTTTATTATTATTAAAAGGTCCTTTATTGCTAACAAAATATGTAAAATTGAAATATTATTATTCTCATTTTACAGATGATGAAAATGAGTATTGTTACATCAAATTACCAAATAAAAGATGAACTCTGAATCCAAATGTCTAACTTTATAGCACATAACCATTGTGCCATATTGATTTTACATTATTTTGTAAGAGTTTTTTTTCTAAATTTAATCCCTGATGTCAGGGATTAAGCATGTGATAGAATATTAAACATCAATTCTTTCGTTCTTAGTTTTAACTGAAATATTTACATGGCCATTATAAAATACTTAAAAAAAAGTTTTAAACTTACCATCTTTTAAGAAAAACAAACTTTACTACAGAAACTTTATAGTGTACATTTCCTGTATGTCATCTATTACCTGCAAAGTAGAGATAATAATAGTATCTACCTCAGTGGTTGTCATGAGAATTAAGGGAGGTAATTAATACTTGTCAATCATCTGACAAAATGCTTACCAAATGACTGAATAATGGAGCAAACTCTGAACTCAAATGTTTGATTACACACATCAATTAAAAAAAAAATCAATGTTGGGCTGGAAAAAGATTTTTGCTATATTGCCATATTTTGTAGGAATATTTTAATAGTATATGCTATACATTGCATACATACATACATAATTATATATAACTTAGTATTATTAAATAAGACCGAGATATTTTTCCAATGTAAAAAATAAAAAAATACCTTAAGTGCCACTAAATTTTACTTGAGTTCTTGTTCTGGTTTAGCATGACTAGATTTTTTCAAATCTTCATCATGTTCTAAGGAACTTTAAAGCTCTCATTTCCATTTAATCCCACCGTTCTTCGCTATAATCTAAACTTTTAACTTATTTGAATGTCACTATCAGAGGGATACAGAATGTTAAAGCTTAAAAAATAAAAAAATAAATTTTAAAAAAATTAGACCTAACATGGTCCAATCATTATATTTGTAAATGGAAATGTCAGGCTAAAAAAAAAAGTCATTAACTTATTTATTAGAAAGAAAAGAGAAGAGACAGACGCACTAATAGAAATCGACCTCACTCTTGAGTAGAGATGTGTCAGTATTCCCATCTGGCACTAATTCATTATATTGCATTTAGCTATTAAAAATTTAGCTCCTGTCTACTATACTCCATCCACCCCACCCCACCCCCACCACCATGCAGAAGGAAAGAGAGGTGTCTCATGTAACAGATATTCAAAAGCCAAACATGCAAAATAGCATTAAGTAATTTTGTGTCTATAACAAAAACTCTTTTTGGGGAGTGGCAGGCATACAATTAGATGACAGAAACAGGGACAATACAAGGAGGACTGTATATGCCATGCATACTGAGGATGAAATGGAGAAATATAAGACTGTAGGCTGAGAGATCAGGTGGGGGATGACATTAATGAACACAGGAAAAGAAAATAATGGCAGTCTGAAATAAAAGAGTTTCAGTGTGTTAATAGGTAATTAGCAAGATGCTGAGGAGAAAAAGTGGATAAGATTCAGAAGAATGAATGTGGAGAGTGAAGGGGTAAAAAACAGACTGCCCCCCAGTATCCAGGCAACATGGTACCATGTGTGGCACAAACCTCGACAAAAAGATCAAAGTGTTTTCCAAGAAACTACATTCTCAGGTTTACTGTAATTAAGAATTTCACGTGCATCTTTAAAATGGGCATATTCCTGGTAAAAGTATTCCCTAGTCACTAGCAATTTCTGAGAATGTATATCATTTTCCTCAATGCTTTAGTTAGGCAATAATATAGCATTTGATTTCCTTTTGCAGTCCAAAAAATAATTAATAATCTTTCTTCACCCCTAATCCAGGGAAACCCACAGGAAGAATCTAATTTCACCTCTATGTGTGTGAGACATTCAAATAGCTTTGCAAATGTTATCTCACCAGTATTCACATTAGCTCCATGAGGTGTGTAAAAAAACAATTTAACTCTATTTTTGTAGTTAGGTGACTTATTTGGGGAGCTAAAAATAGAAGCTCCATCTCTGGAATCAGCTCGTTATGTGTAAAAGCACCTGGCAAATGGTTATTGACGATCCACATGGTTTGAGTTGTTAGAGTCTTTATTTACTAGCAAACAATGAGCTCAGGAGCAGGAAAATTGAAGATGGCTTTTTCAATACAGGGGCTTTTATTTTTCTTAATTCTTTATAAGCTTTTCAACTGATCTGTGGTCTTAATAAATAAGAATCTGAAGGCGATGTTCAACATCAGTGAAATATTCATAGAAATGTAAAATGTTCACTGTAAAAAATTAGATTTTTACATCAAACATTATTCTGCAATTCATCCTAATAAAATAACACGAAAAATGTGTTTTTCAATTCTACCGTTGAATAACGCTATGTGGATGGGTCTGCTGTACATTATTATATTGTTAAGCAGCTCTAATGAAACACTATAGCCCACATCCCCAATGAAATAATTCACCAGTCCTAGGGAGAGGTAGAAAATGGTTACTTTCTCTCCTTAAATCACCTGTTTGTTTGATTCACGTGTGTTTTTTAGATTCTTATAATCACTTGAATTTCTTCCTATCCTTCTGGCTCTTCCTTTGTAGTTTCTTTGGCTGATCTCTCCACTGCCTAACTTCAAAAATTTGAAGTATTCCTTGGATCCCTACTTTCTTTTTATCTACACTCACTCTCCACGGATGATCTCAACTAATTCGGATCGGGCATGATGATGGCCTGAGCCACAGTGGAGTGTCCATCGAAAAGAGGAAAAGGCTAACATACTGGATATATTTTAGAGGTAGAGCTGTCAGGATTTCCAAAACGAGATACTGTGGGGTCCACATAAAAGAGGACCACCAAAGATAACACCATGGTTTTTGGCTGAACAACAAAAAGGATAAAGTTACCATTAACTGTGTTGGATAAGACTGTGAAGGCAACAAGTCTGTGCTTAGAAGGAATCAGGAACTCAGTTGTGTAGATGCTAGGAGCTGCAAACCTGCCCACTGACCCATATCAACAAGTTGAGTGACACTGAGCATGTGCTGCAGCAGCACTTGTCATCCTATACTGACCTTCAGAGCATAATGGCTGCTGTTTTTCTATGAACATTCACATGGCTTGCCCTTTGCTTCTGTCAGGATTTCATTTTTCTCTTGAGGACTTCCCAGAACACTTTCTTTAATTGTGATCCCACTCTCATACAAAATCATTGTCCCTGCTTTATTATCACTTTTTATAACACACTATACTACTATTATATTCATGTATTTTAATTTTTCTCTCACCCACTAGATTGTAAACTTTATAAGAACAGATATATTGGCTGTTCTGTTAAATAGTGTTTCCCAATTTTGACATATGACAGGCACTGAATAATATTTATTGAACAAATGAAGAAATTATTTTTAAATTAAATAAAATGACACAAAATTTTACAGATGATATTAATCATATTCAATAAAATTCCACAGTTTTTATCTTTGTATAGATCCTTGAAAATATCTGTGTTTATTTCATCTACTAGGTTGAGCCATATGAAATTGTGATTTTCTAATTGTTTAACCCACAAAAATGGCAATTTTATATAGCTCAACTAATATGCTAAATAGAACTCAGAAAAAATGTTACAGCGATCTGGATGAATTTATAAATAAAATTGATCGGTGTTTTGTGTTTTGTGTGTGGGGTGTGTGTGTGTGTGTGTGTGTGTGTGTGTGTGTGCGCGCGCGCGCTGGTTAATTTCCCCGTTAGACTTTCCGATGTTTACAAATAACAGATTTCAATTCTGAAATCTACAAGCTAAATGGATATCAGTAACTTCATAAATAGCAAAAATAAATAACATAAAAAGCGGCTGTCAACCACCTAGAACTTAACTGCTTATAAACTTAACTGCTCTTTTGCAGATACATGTAGGTTAAATGCTGGCATTCAGTACTTTAGTGAGAAAAACCTTTTTTCTGGACTCCACTGCTGCTTTTCCACCATCAGGAAAAGATAATCATTTAGTAAATATTTTTCTTTGTTGTAAAGATATATGAAAAAATTTTCAATATAATCTACTGAATATTTTTAAAGTTAGTCAAGTTTTCATTTATACCCATGTATTATTATAATTCTTTTTTATAGAGCGGACCCTGAGCAAATACAACTACTTCACAATAGTAAACACACACACACACACACACACACACACACACACACACACACGAGCAAAATAAAAATCTGCATTTTGCCTCTTTTTATACAAGAATATTTTTTGTAATGTTATTTTAAAAATATGTTTTAAATGCAGGATTTAAAAACCCTCATTTTAAGAAAGCTAATTCTCACATAGTTCTCCTCCATTATTCATTCTCTATCTACTTTAATAATTGACTGTGCTATTATTATGCATTCTGTTTCTTTCACTTAAGTAAGCACAAATTAAGGAAAAATGAGATTTCTACACACAGTAAATATGATAAAGGAGGAAAAGGTGTCCTTGGAATTTGGGGTGGCAAGTTCAGGTGAGATGCTGAAATAGAAATAGGAATAGGATGCAGAAAGAGGGAATAGTTAAAAATGGAAGCTAACTCATTGATCATCTGTGACATGTCAGCAAATTGCTAGTTTGCTTTCTCAGCACTTCTGCAAGGTCAGACTATCGTCTTCCAATTTCACATTTGAATGACCTGAGATTAATAAAATCACCCAAGCTAATATGCATTGTATTTATTTATTCACCTACTTTTGTGTTTGTTTATACTTTGCATTTTGGCAAAAAATATTTAAAACAGCTTTAGAATCATACCTTTAACAAGTCATAGAGCTCACAATGGGACACAGCTCTCTTTGATATTAAAATTTTTGCTTTGCCAGCTAAACCATGCCACACTTTCTTAATATGAAAACATGCTAATGACCAGGTAATATATTAAAGATTTGGATTTTCTTTCCAAAAGGACTAACTTCACCTATTTGCCAAAGTGAAATGAAATGACTGCAATTCATTTAAAAAACTTCCTCAACTCTAATTAAAGCCATAGTAATTCTAAATTAACATAGTACTTCTAGGAAAACTTCCTAAAGAAAAATAATCTACTTAGTAAAATCATCTTTTAGTACAATAGCCATTGGCAGTATGTCTAGTGGTTATTTCTATAACTCAGAACTTAGGGTTCATTTTGTTTCTCTAATATTATTGATGAAAATTCCTTGCCAGATTTGGTTCTGCCTATATATATATGCATGTATATATATACACACACACACACACGCACACACACACATA
>NW_011888857.1:5980180-6000030 GCF_000151845.1 Pteropus vampyrus
TATTATCATTTTATCTAATGGATTACCCTGTATGAATTATACATATACACATAGAACTTAAACTGAAAAAAATTTTTTCTTTTAATTTTAGAATTGATAGCTGGGATTTGTTACATTTCACTGTTAAGTACATAGAGCTTAAGGATTGTAGATATTGTTGAGTAGTGCCAAAGGTGGAGATCAACTTATAAAGTAAGCACAATTAAAATTTTCATTAGTGCATGAACCAGACAGGTTTATTCCTGCAGTGTGCACTACAGAGTAATTCTATGTAAGAACTTCAATTAAATCAAGATATTAGATTTTTAGCTCTGCATCCTAATACTATCTATACTGGAAAATGTGACATTGGGCTTTGGAGTCAGAGTTGGGTTTGAAACCTCTTTCTTCTACTCTACAGATTGGCAGAGAAAGAATTAAATTTTCTAAGCCTTATTTTATCAGATAATGTCTACAGGAAAGGTTAGGTGAGTATTGGAATTTGCCAACCTTCAGAACTGGGTACACTGCAAATCTAGTCAGAAGCTTAAATAAATACAAGATAACATGTTAGTGACCTTCACAGAGACACGAGCTAAATATTATTGGAATTCATGCAATCTAAACCTCCAAAATTATTTGAAGTAGACATGACATAGTTCCTACATTGCTATTACCTGTTTCCATGATTAATTTGTTGATTTACAGTTGGAGGGGATCATATGAAAGTGCTTTACAAATGCTAAAGACTTCAAAATATCCACTATTGTTTTTGCGTTTATTTCTATTGCTATTATCATAAGTTCTTTTTCACAAGGGGTTAAGCTCTCAGCATGTGTATGAAAAGTGGGTAGGAGAAGGGAGGTAAAATGTCCCCTTTCTTCTCAGCATTCAACCCTGAAAAGAAAAAAGTTGGGGTAGATGAAGAGCAATGTCTAGAAAGGGAGGCAAAAGAAAGAGAAGATTGTCATCCCTTAGAATGGAATTTAAAAAAAAATCATATCTGGCCTCCTGTCTTGCTTTATTTCTAATGATGTCTAGGATTGTTCAGTTAATTAGCTAAATTAATTAACCACTTGTATTAAAATTCTCATTTAAGTACTTGTATTAAAATTCTCAAGATATGCTCAATGCCTAAACTTAAGGGAACATTAAATTTGCTTAACTTTCTGATTAAAAATAATAATAATAATAATAAAGTATTACTTTTGTTTCCTAATAGTAATTCCCACTGCCAAGCACCAAAATAATTTTCCCATATTTTATTTAATACCCACGACCTTACTAGGAGATAGTTATTATTATTTATCCCATTTTGGTCACCATTTTAGGCACTCCTGCTCACTATTTACAACATTATCTTTATGAGAAATGAATAAGGAAACTGAGGCTAGAGACTCTAAGTTGGTTTATCATAGTCGCAAAGTTGGTATTTGGCAGAGCTAATACTTCTGCCAAACTCGAGATTCAAGAGCTAATTCCTCTTCAGGAAAACAATGGAAACTCAGATGGCCTAGTTTGAATTTAATAGCTTGAACAAATTTCTTCCTGATATGTGTCCCTCAGTTTCCTCTCAATTTGAAGGTAAAAAGAGATTCTAAGTCATAGATAAGTATGTTATGATAATTGAGTAAGTTCATGTAGATAAAGCACTTAGAACAGTGTCTCGGACACTGAAAAGGCTCAATTGGCGTTACTTATTTTTAGGACGATGATAACCACAACAATGATGACGATGACAATGACGACGACGACGATGATGATGATGATGATGATGATAGAGGAGGAGCAGAAAGAGAAGATGACAATGAAATATAGCCTTTATATTGAAGAAACAGCTTTCTCTCTAGTGGGTTAAGCTTCTACTACCATAATAAAACTTAGGTTGTAAATTGCTTGTCCCTCAGAAACTCTTCAGAAGCAATGATAACCACACAGGGAGGAAGCTTACCTAGCCCAAATAAGTGTAACTATTCTCTCCACTTCTTATATTAGTGGTATCACTTTGGGCACTCCTGCTCACTATTTACAACATTATTTTGCATCTTGGGTCCACTCCAGAAGCCAGATATGCAGCTGATTCTTTCCCTTATTCCATTCTTCCCAAGCTCTAGGAAACCCTTTCCCCTTTTCTAACAGGAAGTAGCAGGAAAAAGGATGCTCAGCAGGCAAGATAGCTCCAGGCTGCTACAGTTTATAAATAAGTCTGGACAGGGGAAGACTGTACTTCTCATCTGAACACCCTAAGCTGAATATCCCCTGTGCATTGTGATTTTGTGTTTTCCACAAGAAAGATGGGAACTTAGGGCACTCTCCACTTGGCTGTGGTAAAAATTAATTGCAAATACCTAAAATTAAAGTAACGAAATATAAGATGCCTGTGGCTTCAAAGAGAAAAGCTAATTATACTTCAAATTTTCAAAGAAAATAAACATACAAAAAACAAAGGACCTATACACTTTACAGAGCATCAGAGACCCACCCCCACAAAAAAAATCCACACAACAAAAGAAAACCAAAGCAAAATTGCTCCCATTATTATAGGGTGTCATGTTTGAAAAATTGGTCTTGCTCTTAGATGTTCTCTTTATATTTTTCTTAATGACTCGAACATATATCCTCATCGTTTTCTCTGACATAATGAAGACTTTAAAATGTCTTGGAAACAATAAATGGGGAAAAAAGTGCAATTTGATATATTGTACTCAACTTTTGCTCATAACTCTTACCAGTGTCTTGTCAGCAAATTTCTAAGAGAACTGTGACAATAAATAGCACTCCTAAGCTAAGTTACTTGAATTGGAGATTTTCTGAGATGAATTCTAAAAGTTGTTATCTGACCAATATAAAATTAAGATGCTAATGATAAAATGAGTTTCCCTTAAATTATCATATATGAATAGATGGGGAGCATCTTTACTATAGACTGCAGGTTTACTGGTAGGAGTAAAAGCTATGATTTGACTCCTGTCATTTGCTTTGTGACCTTGAATAAGATTCTTAAATTCTCTGAGGTTCAGTTTCTTCAAGTGTAAAAAGGGAAGAAAGAAAATACTTACCTTTAAAAATTGTTTTTAGGATTAAATGAGATAATTTCCATAAAAGCAACATTATACAGTTTTTGCCAAACTTCAGGTATTCAAGTAAAGATTATTGCCATTATCTTCATGGATATCATCATCACCATCTGTAGCTTTCTAAATTTCTGTTTTTCTTGGAGTAACACATCTAATGATAAATTCTGAGTCAAATCAGAATCTAATTATGGGATGCCATAAAATTTTTTGATACACAAATGGGCAATTTTGTCAATAAAAATTTAAATTAACATGTAGTACATCTCTGCATGTGAAAGGAGTTTACATTTTTTAAAATTCTCTTCTATGTGACAGATACCAGTGGCAGTGCCATGATATGTTCAGGGGGATGCTTGCCATCCAAATATCTCTATATCAACTCTCCGCACCCCACAATAAAAATACAATCTAAGTTTAAAACAGTATGCTTGCTTTACAAACACAATATTTAGAAAATATGCACTGTTTCTTTTTCAAATGTGATTATAATCCATAGATCTTACATATTTAGAAAACTAGTGCCACCTTTACCAGGTACTAGATACTTTACTTACGATATTTAGTTTAACACTCACGGCATTCCATTAAGAAACTATTTTATAGAAGCTAAAATAATTTTTCCCAATGATAACGAACTTGCCAAGAGTTATTAAAATACTAGTCAAAGGAATGAAAGAATGTTAATGGACAGATCCAACCAAGAAAAGAGATATGTGTGTTATTTGGTTGTAAAATTGTAGGTGTGGTGTAGCTGCAGAGTAATAACATTTGTTTTTTGGTGGCAACTAGAAATTACACAAAAATGAGTATTAGGACATAGGTCACAAAATAGTCATTTCTAACAAAAACGAAAACTCAGAATTTTTCATTATTTTATATTATAATGTGATAACGATAAGAACCAACAGTTTATTCATTCAGTAGAATACTGAAATACTGACATATCAAAAGCTCAGAATCCTTTAACTAGCTTGGGTTTCAGTCAAAAGACGTGGTTTAGTTGTGAGATTTTTTATTAATTTATATGAAGTATCAATCTATGTTCCTTAGTGAAATGAGACTACTACATTCATCTTTACATAGATATTAGAAAATTATATGTAATAAAGCTGATAAAAATGCTTTGTAAGATGTAGTCTCTTTACAGTTGTTAATTGTTATTGTTCTTATTCTTTTACTCCTATTTCTTACATTCTTTTAATGGTGTATATATCATAAACAGTGAATAATTAGCAAACTTCCTGAACATAAAAATAAATATTTTATTGCTGATCTTCTACGAATTATTCTTAAGAGAAAACAGAGTAAAAAGCAAGCAAATAAATTAAAAGAGGAAGAAAAACAGCATTTCTGAAGAACTAAAATTCTGCCTATATAACAGAAGTAATTATAAATAGTACAAAATATTATAAACTCATTCTTAATGACATAGTTTCATCATATATTATGCATATTATCTATGTGATCCCTATACTAGTGATCAAGAAACAAATAATTATGAGCTGTCTCAATAAAACAGAAACACTCTGAAAAGTAAAATGAGTTAGGAAGTTATGGAATTAAATTTGAATTTTGCTTTCGCAGTGAATTTTGACAATATTTAACTTTCATCTGCCCACTATCTTCAACACAAATAAACAAAGAAACAACCAAAGATGTTATTTGTGGCCAAACTATCCCCAAATCCATTCAAACCTCCAAATTCTATAATTTCAAAATTAACTTCTTAGTAACAAGATTATTTATTTTTCCTTTTTATTGACGGCACATTGTCCTAAATCCTTTAGCTCCAAGAACACTTTCAGTACACTTTTGTTGTTGTTTGACTTTTAAAAGAAGCTTAAGGGAAAGATAAGTCAGAGAATATTATTTGCATTTTATAAATGAGAAAGTTAAGCCTAATTGACACAACAACAAAATGACAAAGTGTTTTTCCAAATCATGGCACACTAAATCGATTTTAATCCATGAACAGTTTATACAGTCATAGCTCTCGTTTCATTCTAAAGTGCTAAATATAATACTATGTGGGAGTACTTAGCTCAAGTGGGTAGAGCACAATGGCCAGGAGTCTGAGGTTGGGATTTTCATTATGTTTAGTAGTCTCTTGATTCCATTTCCATGAGCTCCAATCCCAGTCATTCTGAAAATGCACACTGTTGGGCACCATTAGGATTGGGACAAAGAATGAGCATGGATTTGTACATATTCATCCTTCACTAATAGAATCTAAACAAACAAATGAAAAAAAAGTGAGAACTCCGTCTCTGTGCTTTAAGAATAGTATATTAGGTATAGAGTATGTAGAGTAGGTAGAATATCACAGTAGAATATGTAGAGTTTCACAATATGCAATCAACCTGATGGGTTCAGGAAATGTCACCCCAAAATATGGCACCTATGTATCAAATATTTTAATCATAAGGAGTTTGAAAAAACATCAGGTCACTCTGACATTTCTTCATCCTTCTCTCCCCTGAAATAGATTATAAAACCCTGATGGGAGAGGTGCCCTCCCTATACCCAGAGGAAAGGAACAGTTTTTATCTCTGAAGACAAGATTTTTTATGATGCCATAAAAAATCCTAACAAATGGGCTTTGCTGTTTCTCCCAGTTTACATAATTACCTCCTACTTCTTAACCTATTGTATATCTGCACAACTGCCTACTCTTCCTCAAACCTAGTCTGTTTCTTCATTTCTTTATAAAGTCTTCTGTATCATATAAAATATACTAAAAAAAAAAAAAAAAATGAAGGCTTTTCTCCTGTTAGTCTGTCTTTGCCACTTTATTTTTTGGGGCAGGAACCCAAAGAGAGTTGAGGAACTTTTTTCTCCCCCTACAAACTCTGATTTTTTTTTCTCTTCTTACAGGTCAGGGTTTAATGGCACTTCCTTCTCAAACTCTATATAAGTCAGCTAAGGGGATCTGACAAGGCTAACAAGGCCAGGATCTTTGGTAAGATTCTTAACCTTCCACTTAGAATCAGATGGAGAATTTGACATTTTACAGGCGTTATGTTCACTTGCCTGTTACTTGAAATGACGAACACAAGGGCAAGGCTGAAAAAGAAAAAGGAAGGGAGGAAAGAGATTCTAGTTTATTTTCAGACTCTGTATTAGAAAGAGTACTATTCTGATTTTCTTTTAATAAATAATTAATGGTAATCAGAACACAAAAGAGAAAGAAGTGCATGTAAATATAACCCATTTGTGACTGGGTTTGAAAAAGATAAAATCTCTCAGGGCAACTAATAAAAGCATGTCAGAATAGCTACTCTTACTTTGGGTTAATAGGTAAGCTAACGGTAAAATAGAAGAAATGACTTATAAATCATGAGTAATGTCTTACAGGCAATGACATCGACCAAAACAGTTTTATCGTTTCCCTCAACGATAGGCTTCTCTTCCTGTCTTTACACCCTGATCTCCCTTTCAAAGGGCATTTTTGATAGGCTTCTCTTCCTGTCTTTACACCCTGATCTCCCTTTCAAAGGGCATTTTCTTCCGTAAACTTGTAATTGTAAATTCTCTCTCTGTCTTTTGAAATGCAAATCTTTTAAAAACCTCTTGTCAGTTTAACAATCCAGAAGTACCTTTCTCAAAGACTTGGGGGCCATCTCTTTGAAACATAATTATCCAAGGAGATAGCACCCCCATTTTCTAGTCTCTGGGGGAAGGTAGGAGCCTAACTTCTATGAGCAGTGATTAGCAAACACAGGTGGCCTAATCACAGAGAAAAACATTCGCACATTTAGGAATAATTCAAGGTGCACTGCACATTCCATTGATCAACTTCTTCCCTAACTTCGTCCAGTATTTTTCCACTAGTTTACCCAAGAGATTAACAAACCTGCTGCCATTTGTTTCAACAGAGTTGAGCTCGGAGATTGTTCTGGTCTCTGTCCCTTGAATGTATAGTATCCTTGAATGTTTTCCTTGCCTGTTTTACTTTGTCTAGTGCAATTTTTCTTTGACAAGAGTTATTCAGAGTCTTCTTTATCTTTTTACAACTGAGAATCGAGAGAATCTATAACACTTTTTTCCCCCCATGGCAGTTCATCTGTGAGCGAAGCACATTCATAAATAATTGCAGGCTGCGTTAACAGAACATATTTACATGTAAAAGAAGTGCCCACAGAGAGCAGATGAAGCCTCACAGGATTACCCAGAATTGTTTAGAAATAAATCACAACAGAAAATCCTAAATGAAATAAAGGTACAATTGATGACACACCTATGAAGCCGAATTGTTCTATATTTTAAACTTTGAAACTTGGAAAGGTTGAAATGTCAATAATTAACACAACCAGCAATGATGGGGTAGAGGGACAACCTGACTTTGTCCAGAGTGGGACTTAGATCAACATGGGACACTGAACCATTTACTGAACATCAAAGTAAAACACTATAAAGAAACATAAGGTCAGTGTTAAGGAAAACAGGTTCTAGTCTACACCCACAGTTAAGTTCTTCAGCTAAAATTCAAGCTCAGGTATAATAGGTATTGAACAGTCAAGGCAATGGAAGACAATGAATCCAGATACAAGTCCTGGAAGCTGCTTTAAGAGAAGCTTTCTATCTTATCTGGGCTACGTCTTTGGCTGGAGCAGGAACCAATCCCAAGGCTGCAGGGAGACCATGCACGTAGAAGAAGGGTATGGGGTAAGCAGGAATAGCAATAGTGTTTTGATTAAGATGGAGAAAATATCAGACATAAGAAAAATGCCAAAATTGGACTAAAGGAAATTATCGCTTAATGGTATTTCTGGATTTTAGAGACAGATAAACCTTAGTTCAAAGTCAGTTTCTGCTTTTCACAATTTGAGTGAAGTTAGGCATGCTATCTTTGCTGAACTTATTACATTTCCCTGTAAATCAGATAGTATAATATTTGCTCTATAGCATTGCTATGAAGATGATAATATATACAAAAAGCTTGAGTACCCCACAAACAGTAGGTGCTCACAAATGGTACTGTAAGTGTTTTGTTATATTATTGTAACCTTGCATAAAGTTTCATGTCTTTGAAAATAAAAGTGCAAGAAAGATAGATTACAAGAGCTAAATAAACTTTTCTATGCATAGACAATATAATTGGATAATTTTAAAAGATTTCATTTAAAAGCTGTAAAAGGTTAAAAAAAATTAGAAAGAATGAAGCAAGCTGTTTTATTTGGATGGAACAAAGAGACTCACTCAGAAAGGGACCTGAGCACTAGGAAAAAAATCCTTGACATTTACCATAGCAAAGATTCTGCTCACTTAACGTTATTGTTTATACTGTTTGAAATTTGGATCAATAGGAGGATGTTTCTGGCAGTTTCAAGACTAAAAAACAGGACTACAGTTTGGAAAAACCAAAACGTCTATTCATAGGTCATCCTCCACCTTTCCTACAAAAGATTACAAATAGTACATTTTTCAAATAACTAAGGGGCTAATTTAATCATTTCTGATGACCAATACAAAAGTTTGCCAATAGTTATATTAGTTATATTACATTTTGAGATCCTGAAAAATATGGTTACTTATCAGTTGTTCTTTCATCCCCTTGCAGCGTGGAGCCAAAGCTCTGGACACTTAGTGAGCATATGTATTGAATGCCCATTGTGTTTATCATGACAGAGAGAGAATTAAAAAATAAAACATAAGAGCTGCTTAGCATGCTAATACTGCTTTCCAGAAAAAAAAAAAAAAAAGCTTTAAAGATGTCATACACCTTAAAAGTTGTGCAAATTGAAAGACAAAAAACTATTCAAAGTAAAAAAAAAAAAATTAAGCATCTGTTTATCTCAATTGTCCTTAAAATAATTAATTGTACTTAGAATAATAGGTGATAGGCAGATTACAATAAAGATTTTGACATTAGTCTCTGAATTTTAAGTAGTTTTTCTCATGTCATGACACAATATCAGTAAATATGTATTTACTTGCTATTCTTTCAAAATTTTATGTCATAGAAAACCACACTAGAGATTCACTGAAAATGTCATTGTGTCCTATTGAAAGATATAGCTTTACAGCTAAATGTAAATTTATAATGGGAAAGATTCTTGAAAATATGACAGTCAAAAACACAGAACAGATTTATCTAATTTGAATTACACTTGTTTATTTGACCAATATTGGCAATAATGTAAAATGGTAGATTTACTATAGGATCACTAAGGCATCTGTAAGATTCCATTACTTCTTTTGAAACATTAAGAAGGATTTTCATACACGAGAAAAGGGAGGTATGAAGGTAACTATAAATTGTCTCGATAACCTCTACATATGAAGAAGACAGTGGGAGGCATTGTTTGTGTATAGCCTAAGTTTGAGATGCCATTTAAGCATACAAATAGGCATACTGAACAAGCATTTAGATATAATATGTGGAATTTAAAAAAGTGGTCTGAGAAGAAAAGATGAATATGAGAAGTATTCATTGTTCAATGTTTTAGACTTGACATAGAAAAGATTACTTAGAGAGTGAGTATAGATGGAAAAGAAAAAAAGTTTGGAGATTGAGCTCTGATATACTCCAACAGTGAAATAGCTGGAAACATAAAGGATAGATATCAAAGGAGAATGAGTAGGAATTTTTAGGTGAGAAAGGGAAAGATCCCAGAGACATGAATTAGTAAAACCAAATGAAGCAAATGTTTTAAGAAAGTGGCAAATACTGTTGGTAATTTAAATAACTTGAGAACTTTGAACTAACATTTCAACTTAGCAGTATGGAGTTTATTGTTGACCTTGAAAGGAAAGAGCTGTCTGTATGGAGTGGGTTCAACTGTGAATTTGGAGGATAAAAATATAGTTAAGAATATAGGCAAACTTCAAAAGAGTTTCACATTTCTTTTAATGAAATGTTGGATTGAATCCTGATATTTCAAAAATGGAAGATACAACAGCACGGTATTTATAAAACAGAGAAGTTGATGACACATAAGAGAGAAAGGATAATAAATATCCTTGAGTATAAGTGGAGTATAGATCCAACGCACAAGTGTAGGGACTAACTTGAGATAAGACTGTGGGCAATTCACTCAGAATAAGGAACGAAGGCAGAGTAAATGGGTAACAATGCAGATAGATTGCTAGATGTACTGGGAGCATGTGAAAGCTTGCTTCTTAAGATGTATTAATTAGGCTTCCATCAGGAAAAAGAAGGGACCATCAAAATTGGATTATTTTGAGTGGGTATGGTGGCGGGAGGGTGGGAGAAAGACTATTTCCAAGATGTAAAGAGTGTGGAGAAAACCATAAGAGGTAGTGTAGTAACCTGAAGCTATAACTACTTCAGGCAGGAAGGCACAAGAGAAAGGAGTAGACATAAATCTAAGAGAAGAAAGTGAAATAGAGATATACACCTTGAGAGGAGCTGTGGACTTTGGTTGGAAATTCTGACAGGTCTAGCTGACCATGTATAGATGGTACACAAATATACTGACCTTACTACACAGTTCCCTTCTACCTGCTGCCAGGGATTCTCATTGGCCAAACCCAAATGGAAGCCAAATGACAAGAGAACAAATTGATGTAGTCCATAGAATACAGATATATGGGCATACAGCAGTGTAACAATGTGTGAAAAGTAGACCTGGAAGTATAAATCAACAATATCCAACAAGGATGGCTTCTATTTTTTTTGATAAAATAAGCAGCAGAATGTGACGGTTATTTTATGTGTCAACTTGGCTGGTCTTTAGCACCTAGATATTTAGTCTAACATTATTCTGGATGGTTTTATGAGGGTGTTTTTGGATGAGATTTACATTTAAATTAAGGGACTTGGAGTAAAGCACATTGTTTCCCATAATTTGGAAGGGCCTCATCTAATCAGTTGAAGAAAGAGTAGACTGACCTCCCCCAAGCAAGAAAGAATTCTTCGGAAGGCAGCCTTCAGAGTTGGATTGCAATATCAGTTCTTCTCTGAGTCCTTCGGCCTGCCAGCCTACCTAGCAGATTTTTTAGCAGCCTCCATAATTATGTGAGCTAATTTCTTAAGATAGATAGATACATACATACATACATACATATATACATACATACATACAGATATAGATATATAGATGTAGGTATATACATATATACATAAAACCGTATATGTAAAACACATACGTGTGCATGCAAACTTCCTGTTGGCTCTGTTGTTTCTCTGGGAATCCTGACTAATATACAGGGTTATCAACTGATAGTGTGGGTTGAGGAGGAGGAGGTTGAAGTGTGAGGAGAATGAAGAAATTATAAAATAAAGATCTCTCATAGTGGGAGAATTAATGGAATGCACAATGTATGAGACTGGGGGACTGCTTAGCAACAGTAAGGGCCCACTTAAGATTATTACTGACCATAAATTCAAAATATCAGTCATCACACTTATTTGATTTTCACCAGCCACCATCTCCTGGGACAGCAGATAGAAAGACTGAAGCAGGCATAGAGAGATTTAGGTTTAATTAAGTTTGGGATTTTGCCATGAGCATATGGCAAAGGAAGGAAGGCATGAGGGAGATGAGGGAATATTCTAGGGAGTGATTATTAGAATAAGTAGCACAATCTAGGTTGGGAAAAGAAGAGATACAAGAACATGGAGAATTAAGGGACAGTGAAAATGTTGTGAGACCAATAGGTAAAATTATGGCAATCTAGACCCAACTATCATATAAACCAAAATCCAAATGGGTACCATATCTTTCATTAACTAAGAAATAAGAACTCATTGATGGTCAGTGAAATAAATACTATGTGTCAGTATATACTGTTAAAAGATATCTATTTGACTGTTAAGTGAGGAGTGTCAAATGGTGTAATAGGCAATGTGTTTTACAAACACATGTTGTGAAGAGAATATGTAAATTGTAATTCTCTTTAAAAACTAAAATACTAACAATATGTTTTACATCTTTTAATGGAATTTAAAAAATAATACTTAGGAAAAATAACAGATCAGAGAATGAAAATTTGGGATCTAAGTTTCACACACACACGTATGCAGGTATGTATGAGTATATATAAATATTTATTTAGATAAATACATGTATATGACACAATATATCTTATAGGAGTAGAAAAATTACTGAAGATGTAAATTAGAGTTGGAGATGAAAAGTAGAATTGGAGATGGAGCTAGAGATATTCCATATATAAATTTAATTTCTGCTTTTCATCTCTTATTTCTACTTACACTGTGGTGCTTTAAGTTGTGAAAACATTTCTTCAGAACCATTGCTCCAATCCTACTTACCTTAATTTGTTTTTGAGGTTTCTATGTAATTGTTGAAAATAATTTTTAGCAAGGAGAATTCATGGATAAATCCAGGTTAATCCACTCAGGTGGTGAGCCAGCCACCAGCTCTTGCAGTGATCAGGGCTTTGCACACAGGCAGGTATCAGCAATAACATACTTTTGATAATAATGATTACGTTGATACCCAGGCACACCACTATCAAGTGTGTTGCACAGAGAACCCAGTTTGGTTAGCTGTGAGGACAATTACTGAATATGAATCTGACTTTTATGTCTGTTTTTACACACTGCAAAGAAAATAAATGTTAGAGAAGGAAGGATCTTGCAGAGAAAATAAATAGGGATGGGTGTTAGAGTGAGAATTTTTGAACTATGACTAACCAGAAACAAATAAATTAGAAATATCAATTGAGAGCTTTCCCCCACAGCCCTATCACTGATCACACTAATATGTTTAATAAATGTAAATAAGTACAAATACATCAATATGGAATCTTATCGACTTTATTATTAACTCATAATGATAATAATAATTACAGTTATTATAGCTAACATTAATGAAATGCTATGAGCTAGTTGCTGTTCTCACAGCCTTTCCATACATTTAAATGTTCACAATAAATCTATGACATAGATATTATGATTATCTCTAATTTATAGTCAAAGAAAGTAAGAATGAGCCTCCCCAAATTGCTGAATTTATAACCAATATACATTCAACTCAATTTCTTTTATTTTGACATCTTAGGTCATGGAAAAACACAAGTGATACTTAAATGTTGAGCTTGAGGCTCTGGAAGAGATGAAATAATCAAAGGAGCTTAATTTTATAAGAATTTAATTGGCTGGAGTTTCAGAAGGATGCTCAGTAATAGCTGTTGAAATAATAAGGTCTTTTAAAAATCATTTCAAGGGATCAAGGCGCATGGGTCAGAGCTTGTGTAATGTGAGTTAACAGGAACATTCAATTAACTCACTCACTCCTCAGATGTGTTGATTAACTGTGCTGAACTTGGATAAGAAAAGCTGTGGTTTCTTCTATGTTTTAGTGGCAGTCATATTTTTCAAGTGTACAAATCCTACTAAGGAATATTCAAATAGCATCACTCTATTTACTGTATAGGAGTTTCTTATTGAAAATTTGGTTAATCACAAAAATATCTGGAAAAAAATGTAAGTGAATGTTTAATACATTTCAAGATGGAAATATAGAAAACCTAAAAATCATAATGATAATCTAATGGATAGATGACATGTAGACAGATGATAGGTAGGTAGGTAGGTAGATAGATAGATGGATGGATAGATAGATAGATAGATAGATAGATAGATAGATAGATAGATAGATGTAGGTAGATGATAGAGAGATAGATGCATAAATATATAGACAGATACTATTTTTTTTTTAGATGTGGGGCAAGTGTTATAAATAAGCAGCCGTTAATATGATGTTTACCAAAGATTTGAGTATCATGAGTAAAATTGTATAGATACTAATTTTAAAGTAAAACATAATATATTCCATCTATAGAGGGATCAGGACTAGATTTGTTAGATATGCTCATATATTCTATTTTTTCCCATAGTAAGATGGCAGAACTACTACTACTTTCCTTGTTCCCGGTTTTGTTCCTATATTGAACATGCATGCATGCAGTTATAATTGAGAAATAAATTTATCCCTTAAAAAGTCTTATTGCATATATAAAAAATATATAAATATATATTTAATATTTATTTATTCATTCAATCATGAAATACATAATACGCTTCTTGTTTTTAGCTGTCCCTGAGACACACATTACAACCTCTTTACAATCCTGAGGGATTTATGAGAGCTTAGATAAAAAATGCAATCATTTACCAAGTGCCAGTGGGAGGTAAATGCTTCCACCAAGCAAACATCAGCTAACATAATACTGTGCTCAGTGCCATAACCCTTAACTCCACCTGAAGGGCTAAAACTTACAAAGTTTATAAGCATAAACTCAAATCATCACATTTGAAGAATGCTTGCAGAAAGGTTTTTCTATATTTTCTGTGAGTTATAACCAGTGCCAATTTGAAATAAACCAACCACACAAAGAATCAGCCTAGCCTTTTTAAGCCACCAGCTTCTCATCTATGAAGTGAGAATGGCAGGCTCAATGCTGAGATCTCCTCTGGCTTTAGTGGTGTATATAATATTACTTAAGTAAAATCCTAGCCATAATTTTATTGTCAGATATAATAATTTGTTTATCTTAACTAAGTTTTTCTTCTTCATTCTAATCATATTATAATAATACATTAGGATTGAATTGACCACCAGGATCATCTTGTCAAACTCATTAAACTTCCTAATGAAATGTCAGACTCTTTTACAGATAGAACATTAATACTCCCAAGTAAACAGCAATGTCTTCACAGGTCACAGGCTATTTAAATTACTCAGTTAACATTTCAAAGCAAGGTCTATGATTTATTTAATCATTCATATACTGATACAATCAAAGCTGGAACATTTTAAAATATATCTTTAATCACAAATCTACCTGCCATTTCATTTATTAAGGCTTAGAGTGTGAACTTCTCATTTCCTTCTTCTTCCCTTTCCTGCCCTGAAGAATTTAGAGTATTGCATTCCTCAGAGTGTAGTAGATAAGACAGACACATAAGCAGAAACTAGCCAGCAACACTGATGAAAGCCACAATAGAGAGATACGTACCACTAGTGAAGAGAACAGATGAGAAAGTCAATTAAGTTACATGGGAGGGGTCTAAAAAGTCATCACAGAGGTGTCTTTCAAAGAAGAGTTGGCCTGAATGGCATCTGATGGCAGGAAGGAAAGTACACGTGAGCCATGGAACCTACAGACAGACATATGGAATGGGCTTCACACTTTCACAAAACTGTAAAATTTTTATGTGAATCAAGTTTGCTCAGCTTCCCAAAAGGCTGATTCCAAGTAAGTGCTAATATCTGAATACTTATATGTAGGTGTATATGTATGTATTTATTTAAACATATGCATTTTTTGTCTGATCATAATCATATTCCCAAAAATAATAATATGTTGGCAGGTAAAGGTGACACAAAAATTGAACTTTTGTCTGGGTTCTACCTTGCTATGATCAGGAGCATGTTGTGCAACAAACTATATCCACAGAGTCACTAATTCACTATTGTTCTGTTCACGTGGGGGATTCAGACACCCTTTGAATAAATATTAATTTCATAACCCATCGTGTTTGGCCAATGGTTTGAGAGAAATGCTGCTCTTGTGAGAAAACTGACAGATTGGAAGATTCTGACTCATTATTGCTAGACAATGGATTCAGCTGCTTTTAAAAGGAAGCAGACAAGTCATTTACCTTTTTGTGGCATAAAGATTGAAGTAGAGGCATTTTACAAGAAATCTAACCAAACAAACACCACAAAGTAAATACACAGATGACAAAAATCCTTAGAACTTATTATTGTCACCATATTTTTCAAGGAAATTTTCAAAAATCCTTAGTTAAAAAGTAAAAAGTTTTCGGTAGATATTTTGAATAATGATTGTAAAAATGATAAGTTTTCTAAAATTATGAGATAGATAAAAAGTGGAATAAAAACAAGATAGATTTTATACCCAGTTCAGTTAACTGTCTTAAAAAACTTGTCTCTGTCATTATTGAAAAACGAAAGTTCTGTTTCTGCTTTCATAAAGGTTGTGTATTATGTTTAGTTCTGTTGATTCATAAGACATTGAACATGAAGCGATTCGTCACTAGTTTCAAAAGCTCCATGTCTAGGGTTTCATTTAATGGTGCAACACGGAAAAGGCTTTGGAGCTGCATAAATGGAACTATTTTCAATAAAAATCTCAAGCAGTTTAGGAAGTCTCCTTCCCACAAAACAGGTTTCACCCTCCGTCTCTTAGAATATTGATCCTGAAAAGAAAAACAATCACATACACACAAAAAGGTATACCTAGAGGATTCAGGTTAGGCATTCATTAGTTATTTATCAAAAACTTACTATGCTTTATGTACCACATTAAAAATGGAGGATAAATAGAGAACAAATAGGTACTTACCCTGCCCAGTCATAGATAAGTGCAATGTGGTGTGATGACTTTTAAGATAAGTGTGGAACAGTGCCAGAGCACACAGATAGGTTGTTAATCTAGCCTGACAAAGAGTATAGGGATGAAGCAAAGTCTTCCACAAAAGTAGAAAGATGAAGATCAGATATGAAGACAATACCTTGCCTTATTTGAGCAAGAGCATAAGAAAATACAAAGATAAGATGAGAAAGCTTCTCAATAAGATATGGAGTAGATCTTATGAGAAAAAAACAATTTTGGACCTAAAAAGAGTTTTTCAGACTGAACAAGAATTTATCATTTAGTCATGGTGAGTAAAGATGAACACCAGGCAATTACTTAGTGAAAAAGAATTAGTTATCTTTAAAAGCAATTATAGTTTTCTCCTTTTTATATAGCTATAGACTCAGAGTTTTGTTTGTTTGTTTGTTTTTATCTATGGCCCAAAACATCATCATGTGGCCCTGACTAATTGCAGAGGATAGTAAATGTGGTTCCTCACCGAATAGGTATAAATTTCCAGCTAAAACTCATTTGTTCTCTTACCAAATGGAAGACAGGGATCATATGGCTGGTACCACTGTACTACCTTATTTGAAATTAAAATGGTGACCAGCAGAGGCAGCAAGTGTCAGCGATAGTGAATTATTATATGTACATAAAGAGTACAATACATAAATGTTGTGTTCTTAAATCTAGAAAATGTATGAAGAGTATAAACCTTTGAGATTGTCTATAAGAACTAGTTTCGGATATACAGGTTAAAAAATAAAACTTAGCAAACTATCTTTCAGGGGTCAAATATCCAACTATTACTGAATTAAAGGGCTATTTTTTCTTTTTCTTATATTAAAATAATTCAAAATGCATACCAGTGCAGTTATTTTGACATGAAATCTTGTTTCTCAAACTTGTAAAATATCAGAACTTAATTTGGAAATATAATATCAATTAATAAATAAGATTTTTAAAATCCTTTTTTTATGTCTTGAAAACCAAAATAGAGTTAACTTTTTAAAATTATATCTAGCAACTACGTTTATCAAGTAAGTTTGAATTGTGAGAAGTTATAAAATTCCGTTAGTTTTGTTTAGGTAAAAAAAATAAGTATAATTTTATTGAAAGCCCAGAATAGCAGGTTTCCACTATGTCAACAAAGGCATAATCTTATCTAGAAGAGAAGAAATCCATGGGAATATAAGAGGTGTAACATCTAACATGACAGGAACAGCTTTATGAAGAATACAAAAAAGAGGTTATTTTCTCACAGCTGTGGCAATAGTGAGTTTATTCAATGGATACCTACATGTGACATTTAGAAATATTAAAAGAGGCAGTTATTTATGTGGTTAGTTTCACATTTATTTCAAAGTCTATAGTGGTGAGCGTGGGAGAACAATAGGTTGAGTGAGAAAAGCACCTTAAAAGGAAAGAGAAAATGGGGTGTCTAGTTCCTTCTCCATTCTTCTAGCTCTATGAAATTAAGCAACTGGGAAAGTCTCTAAGATTTAGTTTCCCTTATCTTTTTCCTTCCATTTCAGAATGTGTTCTGCTTGACTGCTGGGTTGTGCAGATTAAGTGAAATCATGTATATAAAAACTCTTGCCACCAAGAAATGCATTGTAAACTGCAAGCAAGCCACAGGAGTAGTGATGGCAGTGGCAGTTTT
This sequence comes from Pteropus vampyrus, assembly GCF_000151845.1. Taxonomy (NCBI): domain Eukaryota; kingdom Metazoa; phylum Chordata; class Mammalia; order Chiroptera; family Pteropodidae; genus Pteropus; species Pteropus vampyrus. The sequence goes on from NW_011888857.1 coordinate 5,998,217, forward strand.
TATTTCTTCTTTGGTGAGATATTTTTATTGAAAAAAATATATATATGAAGCTCACAAATACTTCCTGAATATCTGCTGCGTGATCGGCACTGGGTTGCTAAATGGTAGTGATTGTTGTGATGCATGAGGGGGAGGAGGAGGAAAGAAAGGAAATATTAATGCAAAGCAGTTATACAGCAGAGCAGAGATTGCCAAATGTGGATCTTATTTCTTAACATGTCAGATGCCTTATTTTTCTGGGACGATAACATTATTTATGTACCTGTTATCATATTATTATGTTGCTTTGGCTCTCTAACGGTTAGTCCTACTGGCCCCTTCGAATTTAGTCTTAGGGAATTACCTCTCGCTCATGCAACACAGCTGACCACTTAATCAGTTGTCTTGCTCTTCCTTGGCCAGTAAGAGTGGATAAGACCCAACGTAGGCTGTGGTATACCCTCTCTACAGATGCCCTCAGACCATACTTTTAGTGCCACCAAAGCTGCTCTTGAAGATTCGCTTTCACTACCCCTCAGAGTTAATGAGTCAACAGCTTCCCATCACTTCTGTGAACACTTCATCTGAATAATAGAATCTCTTTGACCTATACTTAAGAAATGCAGATAGCCAAGCCTCAAGTCCCACATATTGATACTGAAATTCTAAATGACTTTCAGATATCTAGGTATTAAAGAAGCTCAAGTAATCTTGAGCAGTCAGCCAGTACTTGCTCATTGAGCTTGAGAACCACTTGCTTAGAGTCTTGCTATTCAGAGTGGGGTACAGGCCCTGGCTATATTGGTATCACTTGGGAACTTGTTAGGAAAACAGATTCTGGGCCCTGCTCTTAATTGGAATCTACAGTATTACAAGATCCCCAGGTGCTTCTCATATAAAGTTTTAGAAGCATTCGGGAAGACATCTAGTTTTTAAAAACATTTTGGGTAAGCAAGAGATTATAAATCAATGTAAAATGCTAAATTCAAATAAGGTATAATACATGGTTTTAGAGGAAAAAGAGTTCTTAATGTATGAAATAGCAACTCATTTGTAATTTTCTGATATCATTTTTAGGTTATTAATATGTACCATGTGATGTGTTGAAGAGTTTATTTTTTTAGAGAAAATGGAAATGGAAGTTTCTCTTCCCTGTTACTATAAAAATTCTTGGAACACAGGTCTCAATGACTGATGGAGAATATTGCTCCATTAATGCTGCCTTCTGCAACTTTCAGTTATATGGTGCTAAATGATCCAATATTTTGGAAGGTGTCCAAGTAGGACATGCTGAATCTATTTCAACAATGATAAAATTTTTATTTTGGTGAGGAGAGCAAAAAGTTTGATTTTAACCGTATCAATGTGAATAGAGCATTAGACAGGAAGGGGGAGAGGAAAGGAAAAAAGGGGCAAAAGGTAAGGTGTTTCAGTTGACGGTTGAAATTACGCTTAAAAGAGGTAGAAAGTTTTTCAAATTACAATTAGGTTTAATGCAAAAAGGATGAAAGATTGAACTCAGTAACTTAAATACACAGTATTAGTTTTAGTTGAGAGTGGAAAGTATTAGCTCTTGTGTCAGACATCCTGGTTTCAAACCCCAGCTGCATGATCGACTATAACTTTTAACTCTTTATCCCTCAATTCCTTCATTTAACAATTGTGAATGATGATGCTAAAAGGAATTTTTGGCAAGGTCTAGCTCACGTGTTGGTTTGTGTCCTTACTAGTGTTTATTAAAAATAACTAAAAATACTTTTTTAAAGACTATGCAGAACCAGTGTCACACGATAAAGATTTCCCAGGAACCATGGAACCACAGATCATAACTGATG
>NW_011888857.1:6000190-6046981 GCF_000151845.1 Pteropus vampyrus
TATATTTTGAATAGAGTAAATAAGTACAATGCTTGGCCCCTGGTATATACTGTATTATGATTATATAATTTTATTATGTGTTTTGAGAAGTCTTTCCCCCACAAGACTAAGATTTGCAACAAGGCTTGGGAAAGTATTGATTTCATTTTCTCCCTGCTTCACACAGTGCCCAGGACCCAGGACACAGGAGTGTAATAAATAATGCTTTAAGATGAAACATGCAAGTATTTTACCATCATCTATAAATTGTATCACATAGACAAATGAAAGTCTTGCTTGAGTTTCAGTTTTGTTTCAAAATTAATAGGAGGAAATAGAATCTGCTACCACATAATACACTTGGATAATTATTGCTAATAATAACCTGGATATTTGCCCATCCAGTCTCTACTGTATTCATTTCCTGAGGCCAGTGTAAGAAATTACCACAAATTGAGAGTCTTAAAATAAGGGAAATTCATTGTCTAACAATTCTGGAGCCAAAAGTCAGAAGTCACCAGGCTGAAATCATGGTGACAGCCTTCTCCAGTCTCTCATGGCTGCAGGCACTCATTGATTTTTGTGGCTGCATCTTTTCCATCTTCAAAGCCAGCATATTCAAATATCTCTTTACTCTGTCTTTACACTGCCTCCTCCTCTATGTGTGTGTCAGATAAGAACACTTGTGATTGAATTTAGGGTCCGATAGGATAATTCAGGTTAATCTCACCATCTCAAAATTATTTTTTATTAAATTTATTGGGATGACATTGGTTAATAAAATTATATAGGTTTCAAGTGTACAATTCTATAAAATGTCATATGTATATTGCATTGTGTGTTCACCACTCAAAGTTAAATTTCCTTCTGTCACCATATATTTGACCCCCTTTTCCCCTATGTACCTCTCTCCTTCCTCCCTTCCTTCTAGTAACCATTAGTCCACAGTCTGTGTCCATGAGTCTCTGTTTGTCATGTTTGTTTTTTGCTTTCGGTTTTATATCCCACACGTAAGTGAAATCATATGGTTGTCAACGTTTTCTCTCTGAGTTATTTCACTTAGCATGATAATCTCAAGACCATCCACGTTGTTACAAATGGCAGTATTTCATCTTTTCTTATGGCTGAGCAATATTCCATTGTATATATGTACCACATATATACTAAATTCTTTATTCAATCATCTATTGAAGGGTACTTCAGCTGTTTCCATTTCTTGGCTACTGTGAATAATGGTGCAATGAACATCAGGGTACAAATATCTTTATGGATAAATATTTTCAAATTTAGGGGTAAATACCCCAAAGAGAGATTACTGGGTTATATGGTAATTCTATTCTTAATTTTTCAAGGAATCTCCATACTGTTTTCCATAATGGCTGTACCAGTTAACATTCCCACCAGCACTGTATAAAGGTTCCTTTTACCTCACAACCTAACACTTGTTATTACTTGTCCTGTTGATTTAAAATCTTAATTACATATGCAAAGACCCTTTCTCTCTGTAGAGTACGATGTACACTACACATTCCAGGAATTAGGACTGCTATCTTTGGGTCATTTTTCAGCTTACTTCATGTTTCTACATAGGAACTGATTAAAGAATATGGCATGAATAAAGAAATGCTTAGTTTGTGAACAGCCACGTACTAACAGGTAACATTAACTGGAAAGAACAAGAAAGAACACACTAGTTCTCATAACTATTATCTCAGATGACTCTCATAATAACTGTGAGGTTGGATGGTGGCATTTTTACTTAAATATTAAAAATATTTAATTATCACAAAGTGTCAAAAATGTGATTTGAAGCTCTTTTTTGTTTGTTGTTGCTTTTGGTCTCTGTATTTTAACTCTGCCAACTATCTCGCTACTTTTGACCTTCTAAGGACTGGTATTTTCTACATATCTAAGGGGAAGGGGAGTTTAACTGTTTCAAAATATTTTACACATTTATGAATTCGTACAATCACTAGAAATAAAATCTAAAATAATGTTTTTTAATCAACTTTCTTTAAAAAATAACATTTTATCACTATAAATATAGATTGAATGCTGAAACCTTTAAAAATAATCTTGATTGATGACCTGCAAACTATGCATGTTTCATTTATTTATGACATGTACTGGAGAACAGCCCGCTTTAATATTCAATATTTTTAAACACTCAGAATATTCTGAAAAGCTCTAAGCAAATCCAAACACAATTTACAGTCATTTGGGGATTTGTTTGAAGTACTAATAGCTATCTACTTGAAATTTATTCTGAGTTTAGTACTCTGATATTATTAACTCATAGCTTACGTGGTGTTGTTTCTACAGATCAGAATTTATAAACTTTGAAACGGAAGCTGAAATTTAAGAAATCATGGGGATCACTTCATCCAAACCCCTTATTTACCAATGGCACTAATAAAAAATTGTGGCATCTAAGGTGACAAAGCGAATAAGTCTTAGATGCTGGCAAAAACTCCACTCTCTCAATATCAGCCCAAGGCAAATTTCTTTTCTCTTGCTTTCTTTTTTTCTCCCTCCCTCCCTTCCTTTTTTTCTTTCTTTCTATATATTTTTTCCTTTTGTGGTTTCCCTTTTTTATGTTATTCTTCTCTCTTTCAATGCGGCATGTCAATAACCAAAAGTACACACCCTGCCTCCCAGCCCCATATTAAAAGATTTAGGATAGCAAGTGTTAGCAGTGTCTGATCAATATGAAGTTTTCTGATTCTCTCTGACTTTCAAAATCATTAAAGTTTAAGGAACATCTCTCATAATTTAGAGATTACCATTCCTATGAATTATGAAGTGATGTATCCTATACAATTTAAATACATATAACCTATTTAAACAATATTTATTTTTCAGTCAGAAAATATTTATCAAGTTCCTATATCTTCCAGAAAAGATACAGAGGCTATAATGTTAAAAAAAAAAAGATAATATTTGTTTGTTTTTATATCTTTAAAAAAGAAATGTGCATGTATTAATAATACTTTACTATACTTTAAAAATTTTTAATATGGTAGATTACATGATGTGTGTGTGACTGTTTTAATAGACTTTTTTTTTTAGAGTACTTTTAGTTTCACAGCAAAATTGAGAGGAAGGTACAGAGATTTCCCATATACTCCCTGCCCTCACTCATATATAGCCTCTTTCATTATCAAAGTCCCCAAAGTGATATATTTGTTTCAACTAATGAACCTACATGAGCGTATCATTATCATCCTAAGTCCACAGTTTACATTAGGTTTCCTTTTTGGTATTGTACATTCTAAGAATTGGGACAAATGTATAATGGCACGTAGCCACCAATACAATATTACGCAGAGTAGTTTCATTGCTTAAAAATCTTGAGTGTTCCGCCTATTCATCTCTCCCTCCCGTCTAACTCCAAACAACCACTGATCTTTTCACAGTCTTCATAGTTTTGCCTTTTCCAGAATGCCATATAGTTGGAATCATGCAGTATGTAGCCTTTTCAAATTGGCTCCTTTTATTCAGTAATATGCACTTAAATTTCCTCTCTGCCTTTTCATGTCTTGATAGCTCATTTCTTTTTAATGCTTAATAATATTCCATTGTCTGGATTTTCACAGTTTATTTTTCTATTAAACTACAGAAAGAAGGTTGCTTCAAGGTTTTGGAAATTATGAACAAAGCTGGCATAAACATCTGTGTGCATGGTTTTTATGTGGGCGTAAGTTTTCAACTCTTTTGAGTAAATACCAATGAGTATGATCACTGGATTGTATGGTAAGAGTATGTTTAAATGTGTAATATGCCAACTTTCTCCCAATGTGCATTTTATGTTCCCACCACATGTTGTGTGTGTGTGTGTGTGTGTGTGTGTGTGTTTTACCACAATTAAAAAAAGAAGAACAGTGGAAAAGAGTGAAAAAGGACAATCAATGAACTATATAATGTAATTTCAAGAAATGTTAACTACTATAAAGAAGAAAAAGCAAGATGGGGTATCAGATTTTTCTGTTTTTTATTATTTATTTATTTATTTTTTTTAAGTTTTCAAAGACAAAGAGCTACCCCATTTAGTAATTCAAAAAATAAAACTAACACGAAAAGCACTAACTTGTGTCTTATGGATTTCCATTATGGATTAAATGGGATGTTATATATATATATATATTTTTTTTGTAAATTATTTGTATATTATTAGAATTTGTTTCTTCTTCTGTCCATAATGAAAGCAGAATTCATTTCATCCTTTCTAACTTGCTTAAATAGATTCCCCCACAATGCATTTCCTTTACTTAGTTCTCTAACTAGTCATAGCTCCTTAGTTCTCTAACTAGTCATAGCTCCTTTACCCTCCCATAACTAGTCTATATTCTTGAGTAAAGACTACTTAAGGTGCAAAGATATCATGCAGGGGATAAAACCCATTTCAAGTTGGGACATGAGGAATAATTAAGCACATAGGTTCCTGTTCTAATATCGCACTAATGGTGCACAGAGGAGGGGATAATGGAAGCAAGGAGAGGTTGAGAAGCAAATACAACAAAATAATGAATCTGTGATGATTGAAAACAAAGCAGTTCCCCAATTTCCTTCCAGGCAGAGAGATGGAGATGATCATTTACCTAATGTTATATGACTAAAGCTTCCTTAGTGCCATTTATATAGAAAAATTTGAATGTAGCAAGTAAATATAAAATGAGAAGACTGAAGATCTTTGATATGTTTGGAATGGGATTGAATTATATACAAGAGATTGAATTGTATATAATTATATCATATATAATTACATACAATTACATATATTCAATTATATATTAGAATTATATATAAAGGGAGCATTGCTAACAAAGATATGGTGTATAACTTGGGACCTAAAATGATTAAAATATTACTTATGTTCTCCATCCTGAGGGATAGTAAGAAAATGAATGAGAATGACAGGGAATAATAGAAGTGTTTGATGATATTCTGGATATTTTATTTTATTGGTCTAATATCTAGTGACTTTTTTTTTTTTTTGAAAAGAACCCTCCTTTCCTATCGCAGATCCACTTTGTTTTGACTACAGTTGATCATATCTAACAAAGGGTAGAAATGTGACTCAGATTTGGCCAATGTGCCCCATTCCCCTGGCTATTGGTGATTGGCTTAGGTATGGAAACAATTAAGGATTTTTCCTGGGATTTTTCTGCTGGTACAAACTGGATATTATTGCTAAGCTGGCAAGATGTGAATTAGACAGTGCTTGGTTTTCTTGTCTGCCATGTGGAAAGGGGCTTTACGAAAAGTGGAATGATACTATCTAGATATTAGAGAGATAGAGTCCTGTCTTACCTTGGTATTTTTATTTAAATGAAATATGAAGTTTTTGTGTATTTGTTTGTTTAGAACTATTTCTTAAAGAAATATTTATTTGTACATAGCGTTGTTTATCGATGTCCCAATCTTACTCAGAATCCCATGGCAATAATAAAGATAATGATGATGATTTGTTAAGAGCTAAATGTCTAAATATGTGCTAAGGGTCTTATATGCATTCTTTCCTCACTTACTAAATTCACAATATTGTAAGATACCTAAAACAACACAAACCTTCCCCTTTCCTTGAATCATGGCAGAGGACACTGGATATTCTCTATCAGAAAACAGAAACAGTAGCCCAGATGCAGCCAAGGGCACAAGTTACACAATTTAAACTGAGATTCATTCCTAAAATTGTTTACAATGTTGGTATCTAGCCAACACTCTGAAGAAGGAAATTACAAGTTGGTGGAATTAATAGATTCCAGCAGCAAATAAATGAAATTTAAGGTAGACTCTAATCTCCCATAAAATACCAGTCCTAGCTTACTTCTGAAGTGCTGAATAACAATTCTATGTCCTTGAAAAGTAGAAAGTTCACTGATATTGTTATATCTGACAGTAGAAATTCTAGGTTTATTTTTCTGTGTATTATGCTTTGGCCATATCAATCAGATTGGCTGCCCCAAGGTCTTCTTATAACAGATATTTATAGCATTGATTTGGGTATTAAAAACATACTCTTCGAAAGTAAACTGGACTGAAGCTGAATTCAGCTACAATCAAAATTAACTGCTTTCTTCACAGCAATAAACAAATAACAATCTTTTTACTTACAAGAGTACTTTTTTAAATTTGCTTTCTTAATCATGAATGAACAGCCATCAATTCTAATCCTTTTATTACTTTCAAAAGCCTTCTCTTCAATGAAGCATTCAGTGACCACCACACCTGCGTAGGTATTGCCCTTCTCTGCCTCCTTACAATATTTTATTGTAAAATGCTTATTTCAATGTGTTTTTATTGTAGTTATTTTGTGTAATTTTTGTAATTATTATTGTATCATTATATATCTTATGAAAAAATATTATCTATTATATAATAAATTCTGTTCTTTACATTCTTCATTGTCAGAGATGGTTTTGTACAATTGAAATTTAATATTTATATACCTTGGGACCTACCACAATGTTGGGAATTAAATAGTGTGTTTATTCTAGAACGAATATATAAATAAATAAATCTTATATATACATCTAAATAAGTAATGTTAGAGTACTTCTATAGACAGACTTATATCCATAAAACATTCCCTCCTTGCCTGTTTAAAAAAAAATTAAAAAAACACCTAAGCTGTTTACTTGGAATATACAAAATGTCATAGATGGTAAAGTGATTTAATTAGTATCTCAAAATTCATGTCTACCTGGAATCTCAGAATGCGACTTTATTTAGAAGTAGAGTCTTCAGACATATGATTAAGTTAAAACCAGGTTATACTGGATTAGAGTGGGCCTTAAATTCAGTAACTGGCATCTGTATCAGATAAGGAGAGAACACACAAAGATGGAGACATATAGAGAAGGCCAAATGAAGACAAAAGCAGAAATTTCTGACAAGCCAAATACTGTCAAGAATTGCTAGGAGGCCTCAGAAACAGGAAGATGCAAGGAAGGGTTACTCTCTAGAATCTTCAAAGGGAGCATGGCCCTGACAATATTTCAATTTTAGACTTCTAGCTTTTGGAAACCAGAGAGTAAATTTCTGTTGTTTTAAACCACCCAATTTGTGGTATTTTATTACAGCAGCCTTAGGCTACATACAAATGGGTTATAGTGAACTTTAAATACTGGGTAAACAATTAACTAGAATAATCAGTTGATGAAAATTTCTCAGAAATAATCACTAAAAAGGCAAATCAGCACAAATAAAATAAAAAGGTTGCAATGAAATTATTTGAAAACATCTCAGGCATGTCCTGAATGCAGTATATATTTGACTAAAACTCATATATCTATTCATCTGCAGGCAGGCATGAGAATTCATTTTCAGAATGATGACCCTGAAGCACTAACACATCGTGAAATAGCCCATCATCTTCATTTGAGTGCGTTTATTGAAGCAAGATGGAATAATTTATTTTTGAGAGATTTATAGATACAAGAGTTGAACTAAATGGGTTTTCTTCTTAAAATTTATTAGTTTTCTCTTGATTGGTGGTTATTAACCTTTATTATTATTTTTTGTTTGTTTTAGTCATGGTTTCCCTCAGAATCTAAACTCTCTCCTTTGAAAAATACATGTATGCACCTATTCTTTTTTTCTGTTATCTAATAATTTCAGGATGATCAGAGATTCCCTGATACCAATTTATACCTTGCAGGGTCTCTAAGCATCCCTATTTTGGAGAATAGCAAATTAGGAAAGACAGTTTCAATCTCCAGATTTGGAGATAATATTCAATGTTTATTCAATTCATTTAATTCATTGGTGCTAAGAAAAACTTACATGTGGTCTTAATTTATTCTCACTGTACACAGTCATGGCCCTGTGTTTTTCTTTTGTGAAAAAAAGTATAAATTATGATATTCTAGAAAAGGTAGGATTCTAGCATTAAAGAGACAACACCTAGGTAAAGAAATAATTCAGACAAAAGCAAAGGTAAAATCACACAATAAGAATAAGAAAGAGGCTGTGTATACACACAAGATATTGTAACATACATACATGTACAAGTGAATGCTCTATCAGTGGTACTTACAGCATGTCTCTTAACTACTCAAAACCCTTCAATGATGGCCTACCATATACTAAAGCTAATTACCATGGACCTTAACTATTTATTAAGAAAAGTTGTTAATATAAAGGCTACCAAATTTTGGAACATTTTTCCATAATGCAAAAGTTTTTTTTTTAGTGTTGAACCCATATTTCCAAGGAAAAATTAAAGCAAGAAAATTAGAAATAAAATGAACACATCCCCTCTATTTCTAAAGTTCCATTGCAGCTCCAGGCAGACACGACTTCACTAATCAGACATGATCCCTGTAATATGTAGATACAAAAGCTGGCTATGTAGAAAACAGGCTAGATGTTATTCACTGTCTGAGGCACAAGGCATACAGCTGTGGAATACAAGGGTCTGCAGGGCTGGGGGCATTGCGCTAGCTTGCAGCTTCCTGATCTTGGCAGAGGAAGGCCTGCCTTAAGACAGACAGCTCTGAGTGTTTATAGAGTTGTTCTTAAAGTTTAGCCTACAAGCTGTATATTCAGCAATCCTAATGATTTTGTGAGATCTCTATATGGCTTAATAAATCCTTTTTCTTCTTGTCAGAGGATTCTTTTTGCCACAACTGAGAACAGTAACTGGTACATTGTCCCTAAAAACTGATGTTTTATCCCTCATATGCACGGGTATGCGTCAATGGCAATTGGAACTATTTAGAAATCCACAGATTGGATAGTGACTTGACTTATGGCAAGATTTTTCTCCGAGGCACTTAAAACAACAGCAATAAAGCAAAACATAAAAAACTGTATGAACCATGTGAAAAATAATGAGCAAAAAATTGAGAGACAAGAAAGAAAGAAAAGTTGAGTCAGGAAATAGTGAGAGGGGAAGCATGCCATTGAGAGAATAGCTTTGACAAATTTCTGATTTCCATCGCTGGGCAGAGTAAAGCCTACTTTTATGATTCCTTACTGTATTATTATTATTTTATGATTTCTTATTTTATCTTTATCTTGAACTATCTTGAATGAGTCTCAGTAAAAGAATCCATCATAAGAATCTATACTAAAACAAACCACCACAGAAGAGAGCGGAAAGGTAGGGGGCCACATCTCCCTCCCTCCCTCCCTCTCTTCCTTCCTCCCTCTCTTCCTTCCTCCCTTCCCTCCTTCCTTTCTTTCTATTTTCCTTTTATCCTCTTTCCCTTTTATCTCTATCTGCTCACTAATTTAATAAAAACGATTTCAATACTAATCTAAATCAAGCATATTCAACTAATATTCCCTTACAAAGTCCAGAACATTATCAAACTCACACATCTCATTAAGGAGTTTCAGCTAATCAAAGATGCTTGTTCCGAGGCCTAATTTGTCTAGTATTTCAATACCTGTATATTATCCTATTCATCACTTGATATTTTCTTATATCTAGGACCAATATAGACCAACTTATTTTAGCCTAGAGAGGAAAAGGATAAAATTTTTTAAAAAAATGGAAATGATAATGAAGAGAGGGTGTTTTGAAAGTGCAAAGTCAAAGACAATTCTGAGCTTTGGAGTCTCTGATATTGACTATATCACATAATGATACAATTAGCATATACATTGAAGTCAGAGAAGAGAGGTTGATTTGTCTGTTTGTTTGTCTTATTTTGTAGTGCAAAATTTTATATTTGTTGGAACCATATAATATCCAAATACAAAATGCAAAATAAGCAACTGAATGTACAAAGATGGAATATGTAAGAGACATCTGAACTAGAGACAGATTAGGAAGTTACTTGACGACTGGTGATATATCTACTATAAATCAATTTTTGAGCTGTGAGAAACCTCACATTTTGTAAATTTGTGCACTAAAACTACAGCATGTATAGCAAAAATATGATTGGGAAAGGTCACTTACGATGTAACTTTGTAATCATAGCATTAACAAAATAATAACAATACTAATAAAAGTACAACCACATTTTAATATTTTACAGCATTTATCACAAGAATCATAGTCAATCCTTTGCAGTACCACTTAGGATTTAGTGCTTTTTCCTTTGAGATATAGATCCTAAAGGGAATTGACTTTTAATATAGTACAATGTCATCAAAATTAAAATCTGACACATATTTTCATTAATCTCTTCCCTTAATGAAGCAGGAAAGTCTTCTATACTCATCTCTTAACTAGACATCTTGATTCAGTGAAAACTATCTTTATAAAATGATTGAAGGCACTAAATCATCTGTACAGCACGAAAGCACAATATATCCTTCTGCATATTTTCTTGCGTCATTATATTGACAAAGATTTCTCTAAAATTTGACCAGGCTTTCCCCAGGTTGTTTTCAAACCCTAACATGCTGGGGAAAATTACATATAAATCAACACAAATTTCAAAACTTTACTGACATCATTCCACTACTTATTACTTGCTAATATGGTGATTTGGTACAAAAAATATACATGGTAGTGGAATATATTTGACTTGACTATTTCATGAAAGAGAATATAACCAGAAAAGTAGACGGCCAAGACTTGAAACCTAGAGACCACCTAAATCCCAATGAAAAACAGTCCAAGACACAGGTTAAATAAAAGTGATGCCCATGTGAAGATAGATTGAGATAGAGATAAATGAAATAAAGGAGCTGGACAAGTTCTGATTAACTCACAGCTCACACTATTTCTAGTCCCACTGTCTATTTTCTTTGTAAAAATTCTATTTCTTTTCCTCTCTCCCACTTTGTTCTCTATGATCTCCAGTGTTCTTTCTCAGTTATAATTTTAGGTTTTGAAGTGTTATGCCTTACAATCTGAGTCATGAGACCTCACGTGGCCTGTTCCAGGTGTGCCTGCATGGATGGCAAAATCAAAATGCTTTCTGCCGTACATAGCATTTGCTTTAAAAATAAAAATGTGTAAATATTTTTACCTTTTCAAGTAGCATCTGAAATCTTAAAAGTTAAATCTCTAGATGCTAATGTAAAAGCGCCTTTTAGTAGCTGCTTTCATATATGGAAAAAATGCTGATTGATTCTTTAATAACTTTTCAGAAGTCCCTTCTACTGGGACTTCCTCAATACCATCACTCAGCAGTATTCAGGGAATTTCAAGTTTCTCCTGTAAATCTCTTTATACCTGTACTGTCTCCCTCACCTTTTGTATTTTGTTTAATCAGTTTACGTGTTTTATTTTTTCTTACTCCTAAACTAAAAATCTTCTAGGCAATGTCCATGTAATTTTACTATACAGGGTATGGGTCAGTTATTTTGTTCAATCTCTACATACTAATCATTGTCAAAATGACAAATCTAAAAATTCAATTAATATAAAGGAATCAAATTAAAAGCTGATGTTATATGTTCACCATTTAGTTGATGACATATATTCATTATTATATTCTTTTTTCAAGAAATCAAAACCTTTTTCTGGTTATCAATTTTCACCTTGTAAATTTTTAATATGATGAAAGTAATTATTAGTAAATTTAATTATACAACTTACATTTAGCAGATATTTCTTTTGCAGAGTTATATTTCTTTTAGAACTATTTTAGCCTACACACTTAAGAAAATTAATATTATACTATAAAATAGCCCCCAGTAACAAAATGGTTTGTCCTCATATGTACTTGTTATAAATAAATTATAGTTTGATTTTGAAAGTGTTTTCTCCTTACTTGAATGCTAGATTTAAAAAAAAAAAAAATTATCAAGTTCAAAAGTTATCTGATGGAATTATATAGAGGTTTAAATTAACCCATCATAATTCTCTCATTATCATACAACTGGGTTCATGTTGTTATGTGTATGTGTGTGTACATGTGTGTACATGCAAATGTACTTTCTTTCCAATTTTAATACCACCTTTAACGTTGTTTTAAACGTTCCCCTGGTATTACACGATCTGTAGAAAGTTTTTGACTTGAGTAATCTAGCCTTTTCACTGAGCTCTCCCTGAACCCCTGTGAACAAGAAATTATCCAGAACATTGAGTACTCTGGTGACTCCGATCTGCTGACATTTTCCACTATAAACAGGAAATCAAAAAAGATTTCAGCCTTAGGAAAAATGTTACCAAGGCTGCCGCATCACACTTTCTTAAGAAGACTCAGACGAAAAACTCATTAAAAAAGAAATGCAAATACAATAATTATCAGAAAGCCATTTAAAATTTTCCTGCTTTTCTTTATCCCAGTCTTTGCACATCTGAGAAACCATTGTAATGTCATAACCAGAGCACTGATGCTGAATGTTGATATGAGACATTTGTAGTCTATTTTTTTAACCATGACATAAGGTGGAAACTAGGAATAATATAGCTTATCTGCTTTTAAATGTCTCAAAAAATGAAAGTAAGGAAGAAAAGGAAGAAGGAAATAAAGAGAAACTAGTAACAGCTGAAGTCATTGATTTGGGATTCAAAATAAACCATAATTAATGGGATCGATTAAGGAAAATATATCATTAATTAGTCATAGTTTAATGGTCTGAAGTGACTAATTGCATTCAAGGAAAAAGGAAATAAAGAGGTAGAAATAGAAACATGATGGAGAAATTTAAAAAAATAAACTACTTATACAAGATAGACAAAGAATCAAAAAAAAAAATAAAAGATACATAGTATATTATAGGGTCCTTACATTTTGAAGGTTGTAATGAAAGTGGTTACAGCTTATTTTGCTCAAATCTACAGTACTCTAGGAAGATCTTACATTAATTTTTCACTCTAGATTGTTTTTTCCTAGATTTCTTCTTCGGTGACTGTAATGTCAACTAATAAATTTATGAAATAAAAATAAATTTTTAATATTTTCCAAGCAAAATATAATTAGAAAAGAAAATGAATTGGAGATGTATGAATTAATGACATTGTCAAATATTTATAAAAGTAGGAATTATCTACTCCTTTAAGTTCTTAACTTCACAGTTCCTCTTCATTATACATAACTAAAGGCCAAATTTGTATTGATCAATACTTCAAAGCTTATACCAAATAAATATGTGTTTGTGTATATTCTCTGATTTATATAAAATTTTCCTGAAATATGTCTTACCTCATTCTGAAGATCTCGGATCATTTTGCTCTTTCTTTCTACTTCAGTCTTTAAAAAATTAATCTGAAAATAAACAGAAAATTATGTAGACACATTTTAGATTTATTTTGGTAGCTTTTAGAAATTTATTTTCATGATTTGGAAGTGAATATAATAATTATCTTCATCAATAAATATTGAAAAAGAACAAAGAATTAAAACTTTTATTAACCAAATTTTTAATGCCTAATTCATACATATCTATTGATTAATTAAAATAGCCTTTCCTCATGTAATAAAACATTCATTTTTTTAAATGAATTATTTTATTCTCTTATCTGCTTAAAACTCAATCTTTAAAAAAGCGTTTCTTAAAACAAAAAAGAAAAAAACTAGATTCTAGGGTTGGACTTAAGAATCTATTTCTAAAACACTCTGCAGGTAATTTTGACCTATGGCCAGGTTTGAGAGCAACTGCATAGTGATTTTCCTTACCTCACGCTCATGGAAGTTTATAAATACTGTACCAAAGAAGCCATGACGTTTCCTATTGAGTGTGATATTATTCGGATCTGTAAACTTAGGCCAGTTATCCAAACTGTATTTGCATGAGCATAGCATCATTATCTGCCTGTATTTTTTTTAAAAAGTCAACATAGTACAATAGCTAAGATATGTGACATATAGTCACTGAGGGTTCACTACGACAGTAGATGAAACATTTAATTTCTCCAGTTTTCAAATTTTGGTAGTCACATTTAAAAAAGTAAAGTGACACAGGTGAAATTAATTAATTTTACTAATACATTTTGTTTAATATACTCAAAATATTATCATTTTGACATGAAATAGACTATTAATGACATAACTGACATTCTTTTGCAATATGTCTTTAAAATCCACTGTGTATCTTACACTTACATCATATTTCAGTTTGGACGAGTCATTTTTTAATGCTCAATAGCCTCATCTATCTATTATGTATCAGAAAACACAGTCTTAGAGGATCCCTGGAATGATACAAAAGAGACTGGCATTGTGTATTATCTCTGGAGATAGATGAACCAGTGAAAATCAGGTTAAAGAATGAAGATAATTTTTACCATACACTAGGATTTTTTAAAAAATTAGGCTTGAAACATTTCAAATGTAAACAAAAGAACAAGAATATGTAAAATGCTCTGGGCCCAACTCTAGGAATAAACATAAGTAAAGGTTTTGTCCAATTTTCTTCAAACCTTGTAAAGAAAATGTTACACATACTATTAAAGCCCCACTTTTCTTCCTTCAGTTTCCCCAGAGGTAATCACCACCCTGACGTGTATGTGCATTAGTTTTGTGCATGTATTTGTGCATTTTTACTCACTGTGTATTGTGTAACGCCTGTTTGTTACTTACAAGTCCTGGAAATTACATGGCACACCTGGAGCTTACGAAGAGAGGAAGCGGGGGGAGGGGGAGAGAGGGGGAAAGAAGGGGAGAGAGGGGGAAAGAGGGGAAGAGAGTTCTGCTTTTATTGAAGTCAAAGGTGAAGGCCCAGGGTTTCAAGGGCTGACTATTGGTGAATTTAAAAGAGTGGGAATTTAAAGCATGGGAAGAGAAAAAAACAAGTGGACCAATGATCAGTCATCCGTAACTTATGGAAATCAGCTAAGATCTCTAAAGCAAAGGAGCAGGTGTGGGTGTGTGGAGGACGGGGGATGGGGGAAGCGTGGGCAGGCTGGATCCTTCAGTAGCTGGCAATGTGTTTATTGAGAGAGCCATTTTTGAAGTAAGTGTCTATGAAGTGGATGCCTCTGCAATCAAAGCTTAAGTTCTGCACTTGCATTACAAGTAAAAAAAACAAAAACAAAACAAAACAAAACAGAACAAAAAACCCAAACTGTCAAGCGTTTTATGAGCACTGGAAAATTTTGATATGTTACAGATTTGTCTTTAGTTTAAGTCATAAACTATTTAAAGCTATCTTGCTTATATTAATATCCTGCTTTTCCACTGATACCTTTATTTTTTCCAAATCCTCACATTTTGATACTACTCAGTCACTATATGTTATCCATAATTAACAACTAATTAAACTTGTAATGAAAATATATTGCAATGTCAAAAATATAATTATTTAAATGTTAAACTGGGACAGAAAAACTTGAGAATGCAATACTCAAATATTCAGGACTTAAAATATATTCAGAGTCTTCAAAAAGTATTAGCATTCTGAAACCATTGGTCTAGAATTGCAGCAGGTTTTAACATTCTTAGAAAAATAAGCATTCTTTGTTAATGAAATGAAAGAATTTTCAGAGACAAAAGTATCATTAATTTACCTTGAATAAAGAATGAAAGAACATAGCAAGTCTTTATTCTTAATGAGAGTCAAAGCTTGAAGCTAATCCTTGCTTTTAGACTAATTATGTCTCACTTACGGCAAGTTAAACCGTAAAAATTAACAAGAGTAGGGAAATGCATCCAATGACCATTAATATCTTTAATTACTCTGGTTACACCTGAGAGCTCATTCTTCCTTGCTATTAGCTTTTTCACGAGGAATACAGGTTTGAAAGATTTGTCACTCTATTGTTATGTTAGGGAAAAAAACCCCAGATGTTCACATGTTCACATAAAGTATTTTCAACAGAATTAGATCGAGAGAGCTTTACTGCTTTTTTGATTTAATTTTTCAGAAGAGTATCGTCTTTTATATTTTTGTGATTTTTAAAGCAATATCTCCTTTAAGTTTCAAGCATTTTACTATTCACTTACCAAATGATGTGAATATTTGCAACATCTTTTGCATAAAATATACAATCTGTTATTTTTATGGAAAAAGGCAGAATAATTAGAAACGTAATCAAGGACAGTGCATAAGATTATCTACTCTTCATTTTCTATCCAGCTAAATAGGCATTTAAATGTTAAGTCATATAAAATCTCAGAAGGTTTGCCACACAATTTCCATTTGAAACCTTCTAAAACATAGATATAAATAAAGCAAGATTTCTATTTATGTATATTTGCACTCATTTATTTATATATTCTGTGATTCAGATACTTAGCATCCTACTTCCATTTTTTCATTTATTTTAATGTTTCTTTTCTATTTTCTGAATTTTTTTCTTTCGCGCTGCTTTCCATGAATTTTTTTTTTTAATTTTTTTTATCGTTACTACTACTCAACTATTTTCTTCTAGAGATTTGTGTAACCTAGTGTGTTATTTCTTTTAGATATTGGGTAGTATCTATATTTAATATTTCCAAAAAGCTCTTTTTTGTGCTTTCTTGTTTTTTTCAGTGCATTGTGAATACTTCCCTTATCTTCTTGAGTGTATTTAAAACATTTAGCTTCAATTCTTAGTTTACCTATTTCAGAAATTCTGCTTCACAGTGCACATGTGCTCCAAAGCATGGTTTTTCTTTTTAGTAGCTCTATATCTCATATTTCAGTGTTATTTTAGCTTCTTAGCTTATTTTATCTGGGTTGTTAGCTACTCTGTGTGGCAATGTGTATGGGAAAAGAGCAAACAACAATAACAACAACAAAACAAAACAAAACAAAAAACAAGGCAGTAGCAGCAGTCCTGGGAAAAAAGAGAAAGATCCAGGGTAGAGAATCTTGGACCCAGAATTCTGCTGAGGGTTCTCAGGTAGGTAGGATTTGTAAGAACTCCATCATTTCTGATTCCTTTAACTCCTCACTTCGGCAGGGCTTTAGACTGTACCAATGTTACTATGATGACATAGAGATCTGAGTTGTTGCTAAGGGCTCCCAGGATGAAGAAGAGGGAGGTGATACTCCAAAGGAAGAGTGAGAGAAAGCAAAAGAGTAGAAGTTACAGATGTCCTTCAGCCTACCCTCTTAGGCACCCTACTGCTGCCCTGACCCAGCCAACAGCAAATATTCTACCTCATGACAAAGACCAAAGACCAAGGTAGTCCCTTCTCATTTACACGCTGAGCCAGCTCCACTAAAACTTCCTTTGAAGTTGGTCATTTGGAAATTCTTTCTTTACCATAAACCTTCCCTGTAGTAATGCATACATTTTCCACGTTTGTCACCAGATGGTAGAATGCATGTATACATTTGTTAACGTCAGAGTAGAATGAGGTATACTTCTAATACTACTTCACATCACCTAGTTATACCAAGATTTTTATATCTAGTTAATTTTCTAAAAAATATAATAATAAGAGAATCCTGTGCTGAAATATATTCTGGTTCTCTCCTCACCATCTTTCTCTGTCTCTGACTCTATCTTTCTACATACATACAGACACTCACACATTCATACACACCAAATATACCTATGTATATCTTTATACATATTTATATAAGCCTACATGGTTTTTAAATTATTTTTAAAAATTGACAACAATAGCAAATATAAAGAAGAAAAGTCAGTCTGCAGTTAAGGGAATGTAAGCCAAAAAAGTCAACTCAATTATCTAGTAATTATTACTAACAGCAAAAATAAAGCCATGTTTAACCTTGATCACTACTAAGTAAAATGTCTGATTCCCACAAAGAAAGTGTTTCTAATTTTCTGGGAACTCCAGGTCAGTCTTGAACAATTCAGGGTCAGATTTTAAAAGCAGATACTGGCAACTCATTGAATACCAAACTATTTCGAATAGCAATATAAGTGGAGTTGAAGAAAAAGAACACCCTAAATCATGAACAAAGGGATATATATTTTTTTTAATCTTCTTTTTTTCAGGTACTCATTCTTTTTTCATTCCTGATTATTCTTACTATGATATTAGTAGATATCAATGGATTTAAATTGTTAAAAAGATGAAATAGTAATAGTGATGATAATGATCATGATCATAGTAATTGATAGTGACATTACGATTTATAATAAGAAATATAAATTTGTTTTTTCCATGGTTATTGACTCACAGCTCCTAAAACCTTGGAATTTCCTAAGTGCTTTTGGACTGCACCTAAGGATGGGGACTGGTTGCCAGGGGAACCGACCATGTAACTAGAGGGTTGGAACTTTTAGTTCCATTCCTCTGACCTTTAGGGAAGGGAGAGAGGCTGGAGGCTGAATTAACTGCCAAATGGTGAATAATTTAATCAATCATGCCTAAGTAATGAAGCTTCTATAAAAATCCAAAAGGAAAGCGTTCAGAGAGCTTCTGGATTGGTGACCACATGGAGATTTAGAGAGAGTGGCACACTCAGAGAGCATAGAAGCTCCACGCCCTTTCTCCATACCTTGCCCTATGCATCACTTCCATCCTGCTGTTAACCGAGTTATAGCCTTTTATAATAAACTGGCAATCTAATAAATAAAATGTTTCTTTGACTTCTGTGAGCCACTCTAGCAAATTAATTGAAGGAAGTATTTATTAGAACCTTCAATCTGCAGCTGGTAGGTCAGAAGCACAGGTGATAACCTGGGCTTGTGACTGGTGTCTGAAGTCAGAGTGGGAGGCAGTCTCATAAGACTTCAATACAATACTGAAGTTGCTTACAATTGATTATACACCCTGTTCAGTGCTTTGTGTGCATCACCTCATGATCACCAAATAAACTGTTATATAAATAGCACTGACATGCTTTTTATTATAAAAGAGCTTCAGAAATATAAAATAACTTTCTTATATTTACTCAGCTAAGCAGTGGTAGAGGTGAAATTGAAAAAAGGAGTGAGCAATGAGGAATGATATTAGTTTAATGTTTGGATATATTACATGCTAGATATGTTTTTGGAAAAAGCGTGTATGTTATTTTAATTGGAATCATCACCAAAATCCTGCAGATAAGGAAACTTGCAGAAGTTAAAGAGCTTGCTCAAATTCACAGAACTCGTAGATGGCCCACTAAGAATTTAAAAACAGAATAATCTTATTCTGGAGTGCATGCTAGGTATGCATCCACTTAGGGAGTTTTTGGTTTAGAAGAGTATTTTGGGGTGGGAGAGGGAAACCCTCATTCAAGGTTCAATGTTGAGCCATAAGAAAGACATCACAAGCATGCTGAGATAAGGGCATCAGTGACTTAGCTCGTACTTCCTCCTTCTCTTCCCAACTATGCATCCTTTGTCTGTGACATTTCCCATACTTATAGATACTCTAACTTTGAACATACTCTTTCAAAAGTTATAACCTTCTTCTTACTGGATCTTAGATACCATATGCATAAAATATTGGAATAATCATAAATTCATGCTTTGATTCTTCCAACTACTAGCTGTGTAAAAACAAGCAAGAAACTTACCTTCTCTGAGTCATTAATTTCCAGTAAAAAAAAAAAAAAGTGTAGTTTTATTGTGAGGATCTGAGATAACAGTATGTGTGAACACTTCTATTCTTTTCTAAATACCATCATTTTGTGACCAGGCTATGAAACAATCCAGATTACATGTGATAGGTCAAGACAGAAATGGGATTGAAATCAGGAGCACCTAGTCATCTGGGTCAGGCGTGGAGGAGAAAGAGCAACATGCTGAATGCTGAAAGTATGTCTGTTCTTTTATGTAACATCTGATGTCTGGAGAGCCAGACATTAGGATACCTTGCAGGTGAGCAGTGAGTGTTGCCATGGCATGGCAGAGAAGAACCAACAAGCTTATCCTTCTAAGAGGGCAGAACAGATAACAATGAATCCATTAACAAGAAACAATCTCGTGCCTAGGAAAGGCAACAGTCATCATTAGAAAGACTGTCTTCAGGAAGCGGATGTCCCGAATGACAGACAGGGCTGAGTTTCTGAAGCAAAACTCCACATTCTAATCCAAGTATTACCTTGCAAATGAAAGGCAAGCTGTCAGTTCATATAGGGGCTGGGATCCCAGGTAATTAACCTAGATGGAGGCTGTATTAACCATGTTTCTAGCTTCTGTAAACTTGATGCTTTAACATCTACCTTACACATATATGTAGACAAGCCTCATTATGAACAACCCAATAATATGCTTGTCATCCTATCTTAACCTCCTGTCTCCCCTATTGCTGCTCCCTCCCTAACCCTCTGAAAAAAATTCCTCCTTCTGTCGGAATGCTTTTCAAATACAGAGTACAAATTACAGAGCCCACAGCCCCAGCCACCCCTTGTATCAGGTGCTCACACTCCAGGTTACTATGCACCCATCCTAATCACCCCCAGGGCCAGATACCAGACTACTAGGGGCAGTCTCTATGCCCCAGAGCCCACTGACATCATTTACTCTGGCCAATCCTAAGATGGCACCCAGCCTCACCCATTCCTTCCCACATAAACCACAATAAAGGCCCACAGTTCCCCTGCCTCCCTCTGCCTTGAGTCCAGCACAATGCCTACCTCTGTGGTTCCTGTTACATGTCATACCACTGGTCTTGAGAACTGTGAGAAATAAACTATCTCTTTAATAACAGTTGTTTCTGTTGGGCTTACTGTACCTCAAATTTTCTATTCAATATACTATATTTTAAAACAGATTCTAGTTCTGCAAACAAGGTAAAAGATCCAGTCCTCATTTGTTGCATAATGTGGGTCAGGGCAATTAGGTACAAGTCTAATTTTCAGCACTGCTATCATGAGCACCATCCTTCCTGCCTATGGTGAATATTGTGAGAACTGAAAAGCGGGAGTCAAGAGAAAAAATCTGGAAAGAATTTTGATTGTTAAACTCTGGGGTATATCAGAATCACCTGTGGAACTGATTAAATAGGTAGATGCTGTGGACTCACCTGACAGACTCCTACTCAGTAGATGAAGCCTGTGGCTTAGGGATCTGAACAGTTTAACTTAGTTCAAGGTCAGTTACACCCCACAATTCAAGAGCCACTGATGTAAGTTGAGGCCTGACACAGCATTCCTGCCCCACTCTTGCCTTTGGCTTTTTATTCTTAAATGAGGGTTGGGAATTAGAAGACCCCTAAGAATCAAAGAAAACAAAAATATTTTGGGGGGAATAAATGCTGACCAAATATTTTTATGATCTTGGTGCCTGGACTTTCTTCATTGTATATTCATTTCTATGTTTAACATGTGTTTTTGTTTCATAGTGATTTTTTTAAAGGAAATAATTAACAATATCCCAGCCCCAAAGCAAAGGACACAAAAAGGAAACACACTTACAGTAGCCTGTTGTTTTTCTGCTTTCTCAGATGCCTCTTTAAGTTGATTTTGCAGGGCCTCCTGGAGAGACTTCATTTGTTCTCTAGTAGAAAATAGAGAGCAAAAGAGAGAAAGACATAATAAAATTCTGTTATTTCCTATGTACATTACAAAAAGATGTTTTGCTTTCTGCGTACATTTAGGAAACAGATAACTAGAATTGAATCGAGACACAGCTAAGCATACAGGGTGTATCTCAGGCTTCTGGTAATAAGGGTTTTTTCTCTCCTATGCCAGTACTAAAAGCATTCTGTATTTAAAGGAAATTGCCTTGCTATTGTGTCTTATACGAATCCCACTGTGTGAATCATCTGTGAGCTGCATAATGTGTCAAATCAAATAAATATAATAATTAGAGTTGAAAAGCTAATTTTAGTGACAGCATGCCAGAGTATGAACATGCTGGTTAGGAGAAAGTTACCATAGACTGCTGATAGGATAAAATTATTGTTGCCTTTGGATTCTCTTAATTGACTAATTCTAAAGCATTGTGCTTTAGACACCCTTCATAAAGCCTGGCACTTTTTTTATAAAAACAAAGAGAAAGGAAACTTATTTGTAACTTGAGGAATGCCTTATTTATTGGGAATAATAAAAGAAAAACTTGTCTGCACATATATACACATTGTGTCTCAAGCTCACAAATATATATGGACCCTGTCCACTTCTTAAAAATATAAATATTTCCATAAATATGCATTCCTCTCAACGGTTTACTCGTTTATGACAAATCACATTATTTTCTGTGACTTAATTTTATCACCTAAGCCATCACTTCAGAAAGTTCAGATTATCAGATAAGGGTTAGTGTATCAGTGAGTATGTGCGTGTGTGTATTGATTCTGGCTAGAGGAATAAACTCTTTTGAACTAAAAGCAACTACTAAATAAAAACATTTCTAGTCTTATCAGCACCCAAACTAATTTAAAATTCCCCATCTAGTGCCAAAAGTCTCCCTCTGGAACCTTGGTGTGTAACCACAACATAGGGGCTAGGGGATAGGAGAGTACCCTCTCAGGTTCATTTTTTTTTAATCTGTAAAATGGGGGCAACGATAGAACTACCTCATAGGTTTGTACTGAGGTTTAGATGATATAATGCATGCAAAATGCTTAGTATAATGCCTGAAATAGTCACTTAATAAATATGAGATTACTGTCACAGCTCCCAGCACTACTGCAGGTCCCTGTGTTCATTCTTTGACCACCACCTCCTGCATCACCACGAGCTGTTCTTTCATCCAGTGGGATTAAATATGGCTCAAATTTCTTACTCTAGAAAATCTTAAGTCCCAATTTTAATTTCAGAAATATCAATAAGAATCTGTATGATTGTTGGAATCGATTGGGGCTTTGTCAAAGCAAAATGTAATCTAAACAAGTTAATTACAAAACAAAATAATTACAGTCACTTTGGTTAGACGATTTATGCTTGCTTCGGTGAAGCATATAAAACGCTTTTGCTTAAAGTGGATTTTAAGTCTCAGCTTTCATTTCTTCCTCAAACAGGTTTTATTTTTCAGAATTGTTTTGTATGTGGACATTTAAAACTTGGACTTCTATTATCATTTTTGATATTTTCTACAAAGAGCATTCGTGGCATAATATAATATAATGATAATATGTACATATATTGTAGGCTTACAATGTAATAGGCACTCTTATAAGCTTTGCATCAAATACGAGATTATATTAAATAAAGACAACTGATACATAGAGAAATGGTAAAATTGTGTTCTGGAGCTTAATGTGCTCAAACTCCAGAGAGTTATTATACTACCTTTATTGTGAGAGAGAGAAAGAGAGAGAGAGAGAGAAAAGAAAGAAGGCTCTATGTGCTATTCCTAACGCTCAAATCTTCAAAATACAATCAAACTCTTATATTACCAATTGATAAAAAGTTATAGTAAAATCTTATAATAATTATTTTAATATTTTTGGATTTGAAAATTTTGTATTTATTTTTTTTTTAGTTTTTAAATGATCCATACATATAAAATATTACAGATTTTATAAAAATGAGCACATGTCTATATTCAAAAATTCCCACATACTGACATTTATAGGCAATGTAGGGAGAAAGACAAAAATAAACTGTAAAGGCTGGTAACAAAAACTGGAGAAGGCAGAGAATTCGGTACATTTTTTTCTGTGTAAGAAATGCTATCTTCCAGTGGTGATGTGGGACTTTTTAATCTTCTGATTCGCTCCATCTCCTTCTGCCTTCCAGGCTTATTTCTGCACATTCTCACTGCTCTCGTGCTTTAAGTGCCTCCAAATTTCTGCCTCACAGACATGCTAAGTTATATTCCTATGAGAAATGATTCCTGACTTGCTCATAAAATGCTCTTTCCACCAGCTGAAATTTCTAGACTGTGACTAGCTACTCTAGGGCCATATTTGATACTTAACCGAAACTTAATTCTAAAGAACTGATGGCTCCAGTGACATCTGTGATAGGTTGTTCAGATGTTGAGTACATTTTATCATATAATTTCATGGTTATAGCAATTTTAAAAGACAGTTGTTTCACACATCTTCCACCCCAAATTGTAAACAAGAAAACACACACCCGAATCACTATGGGAAGATTTTTTTTTTTTCAAATAGTTTCCAGTTTGTATTGTAATAACATCACACAGAGAACTTGCTACTACCCCCAACCATTTGTTTATTTTTAGAGAATATTATATTTTAAAACCTGTTAGTACACATAGTCCAAAACTGCCTTTTAGGTATCTCTACCCTCCAACCACTATAAAGAATAAAATGCTTTATTATCTTTTCTCAAGACAGTCTTTCAGGTACTTTAGGATACTCTTCTATCCCCCAGAGTCTCTATTATGTGGATGTGGTTACACACTCTCACTCCTAGCATAGTAAGGTTTAAAACTCTCTGTGGAGACTCCTCTGTCTAAATACTTCTGAAATGGTAACACTCAAGAGTCAACACAACTCTTTCTCTCTCTCTCTCTCTCTCTCCAGTCCGTTCCCCCATACACACATACAAAACATTCACATGCACATACACACTCCTTTCTTTGTCTCTCTTGGCAGAAAGGAACTCTCTGCTCTCTCCATGTAGTTGTATAAGGCCACCTCTTATCCCCTGAGTTAACTTACAGCCTAGTTCCAATGACGCAGAAACCAATTAGTTGCCTCTTGGCTATAATTCCAAGAGGGAAATTTTAATTGATTTAGTTTTGTTTCAGTAGCTGTCTCTGAGCCAATTAACTGTGGCCAGTGATGTCAGAGTCACATAAAAGAAGCATGACTTCTTGGGCCTACTTTTCCAGGTAAAGGGCTGGGTGGCAAGGCTTCCAGAAGACCAAGGGTTGATGAGAGCAAAGTGTATTAGACAAATGGTATCTAAAACACATTACACTCTTTCAGACTCAGATAATATTTCTAAATTTGCAATCAGTTAATATTTTTTTATATTCGAAAATCATATTTTTCTATTTTACTCTTTATTAATATCTATCTCTTATTTTGGAAATAAGATACAGAGCCATCTTCATATTCAGAAAACTATGATTTTTATATATTTCTAAGTAAACAATAAAAACTAATATATAAAATGTCATATCCTTTTGAGAAATTACTTATTGTTAGAATTTATCGAATTTCACATTCTGACTTTGTGTACATTATACAAGCTATGTATTTTAAACAAGTTTTCTAATTTTGGATAAAACTTTGAAATCACAATACCAAAATATCTAGTCCATGTAATTCTTTCACTGAAAGACTTGGTCCATCACTTGGTAGTCTGTATATGTACCAAATGTATAAATGATGATTAAGAAATTCTTAATAAACCCAACCACATTTTTTCCTGGTTTGCCTGGGTATTTCGTGTGTCATGTAGAAACAGCCAATGATAATTTATGACAATATCAGCAAACTAAAGGAATAGGCTTTTTCTTATCAATATCATGTATAAGCCCATCGCCTCATCTGTGTCTCTCCTTCAGTGAGAAAAGGCAGACTTTATTGCACTGTCACTCCATGGTCCTCACTGCTGCGTTCTCCCTGTACTCATCCCTAAGCCATTTTCCCTTCACTTGGTCTATGTCTCTTTCTTTATGTCCTGCACAATGTTTTTAGAATAATCTACCTAAAATACTTCTTTAATTTATATCATCCTCCTGTAGAGCTACCTAAAATAGGTTCCCTCCAATCTTTAAAAGTTTTTATCTCTAGTCTATGTATACAGATTAATTTTCTGTTCTTCCCTGATTTCCTCTGTCTTAGTCACTGCAATTCTCTCGGCGGTGCCGCACATGCAGAGGTCACTTCTATTTGTATATTTTTGTTTATTATCCTATCCCACCATGGAATGCTTTGTAAAAAGTAATAGTTTTCAGTGTCTCTTTATCTATTTTGACTAGTCATGCCTATTCAAAATGCCGTTTGTAATTCTCCAACACTAATTCAATGAACCACAAATAGTTGTGTAATATCGAGCATAGGTGGCTAATTTCAAACCAATGATATAATTTAAAATTATATAAGCTCTTTTTAATATTGGATTGAAAAAGAATTTCATATTCAAGAAATAATAATTTTATTTTAATAATAAAAATATTCACTATAGGACTCTGGTCTTGATATTTTTAACATGTCATAAATGCAATCCAAATATATGCTAATGAGAGCTTTCTAAGTCAAGAGGCAAGAATATTAGAGAAGATACAGAATGGTGAGAAAAGACTACATATGTGTGTAAACGTTTTAGTCTCATATATTCAAGTGTAAGTAAGAAGATAAAAAAAATGTATGGCATTTAGAATGAAGTGATTCTTGTGAAATTTCTGAATGGAGTTTGGCACTATGGAAAAAAAAAGAACTGAGAAAATAAAAAGAAAACACAGTCTTACCTTTGTTTCTGACTTATTTCTAGAAGAGTCTGAACATTAGTTTTGGCCGATTTCTCTTCATTTTTCAAAGACTGATAAGAAAAAAGGGGAAAAGGAAGTCTTATTCAAGTGATAAATTGAGGCTCACTTGACTTTCATCTCTCTGGCCTTTGGTGTGACCGTATTTATGCCCTGAAACAATAATGTGCAGATGAGGCCATGATGGCCCTCACGGTTCTAAGGATGCACTCAGAAACTTACGATACCAGGTAGTGTGTGTACTACACAGCAGGAGAAGGAGAAAGAGCTGAGTCTGGGTCTTTAGAGGTTTGATGGATAGAAACATGCTCTCCAAATATCTACGTCTTTTAATAAGTGAATATAAAATATATTTTCTGCTCTTTGTTGGAAGTTTTACTGTGTTCTCTGCAGGCATGTCAAACCAGCTCTGGCATGATTTCTACAAATACAAGGGGACATAAAAGGCATCCCTAAATAAGCTAAGTAACAATACAATTCAAGATCAAAGCAGCCAAAAAGCATTTACCTGTTGGGTCTTATCTTTTTATTATTTATGTACATTAGAATACACAGAAGAACTAAGGTCATAAAAAATGATGAAATTGCACAGACATTGTATTAAGTTAAAAACAATACCACCAAAGTCATTAGTGTTTATTTACTCTGTCAAATTCAGCATTCATAGACTATGAATTAAAACAGAAAAGTCCACTGTGTTTTCTCATTAGAGAATCTGTTCCATTATGCCTTCCCTAAGAACTTTCTTATTTATACTCAATAAACTATTTTTAACAGGGTAAACTATTTTCTTGGTATTAAAAATGGAAACTGAAAGGCAGTGATAGTGTTTATAGGAAGAGAATCTGTGACAGGTAAGGAATTGATAATAGCAAGAATAGCAAAGCATTTTATTTACTTAATATTAATTTAACAAATATTTGTCATAAATTATACCAAGTCTCATGCAAAGGCACGGTGTCTGCCTTCACAAATTTTCCAATCTAATGCTAAAAACACAATTTTCGATAAGCACTCTGATAGGAATGTGATGGACTGAACTTCATACAAAAAACTTCTTCCCTAAATGACTGACTGAGGTCATTATTAGGAAACTGCCAATAAAAGCTGCTCTGCTTATTTGGAAAGAGTAATTTCATATAAAACACACACACACACACACACACACAAGCAGAACAAGTAATTACAGTGGGGAAAAGTCACCAATCCTAATATTTACAGTTCAAAGTGCATCATGGTGCACTTTGTGCACTATGACCTCACACAGGTCACAAAATCTGTCTTTTGACTTCCTTATGTGAGAAACAGGAATGAGAATTTTGAAGAGCTACTTTATTTTTTTCTGTCTTTTTGAAATATAATAGAGAATTAGTTGCTTGTATTTACCTTGTACAATTCAATGAGTTTTTTTTCCCCTGATAGTTGGCATACAATAATATCCCAGTTTCAGTTGTATAGCATAGTGATCAGAGATCCACATAACTCGTAAAGTGATCACCCCACTAAATCTAGTACACCTCTTCCTCCTTACATATTTATTACAACATTACTACTATCTTCCCCATGCTATGCTTTACATCTCCATGTCCATTCTGCAACTATCCATTCATACCTCTTAATCCCTTTGCCTCTTTTTTTGTCCCCTCAACCCTCCTCCCATCTGGTATTTGTTAATTTTGTACTTTAGATTTCACATGTATGTGAAATCATGCGATGGACCCACTAGGTCCATCAAGGCAATATCTTTTTCCATCCCCTTCCTTTTAGTCTGTGTGTGTCTTTTAATCCAAAGTGAGTCTCTTGTAGGTAGGATATGTAGGGGTATTGCTTTTCTTATCCATTCAGCCACTCTATCTTTTGGTTGGAGCACTTAATTCTTTTCCATTTGAGGTATGTGTTGATAGGAATGTAGTTATTACCATTCTTTATTCCTGTTTTTGAAATATGTTTTTTTTTGAAGAACCTACTTTAGACAGTTAATGGGAAACTCAAAGGGGATAATAGATGTGTAAAAAACCACTTGATGAAAAGTACAATAAAAATACGCTTATTCATTTATTGACCATATGCTATACTCTGGACATTTTAAAGGAAACCAAGATAAAGAAGGCAGAGGATTGTCCTCAAGAAATTAAAAAAAAAAAAAATACATGCGATGCAGAAATGAAAAAGGTAGATATACACATGGGGATCAGCAAGGCTTATCTCATTAGAAGAACTGGAGGTACTTGACTATTATTTCCCCAGAAATATCCAGGGAAATATCCAGAGTATACATCTAGGAAAATACTCTTGGTTCTTTTAAGGATACCAAAAGTCGACAAACCTACTAATGAATCAACATAATGTTTGTTGATTGACCTGTATCCCAGTCAGGTGCTATGATTACAGAGATAAACAAGACTTTAAACCTTCTATTTCATGAAGTCCTTTCGAAAAAAATATGTACAACTATATTATTATTCACTATGTGTTTGAAACCTAGAATGATTAGACGAATGATCTTATCATCTTAATTTTGTGAAGAGGTTGTTAGGAAGGTTTAATAAGATACGAAATAAAAACCACCTTGCACAATGGCTGGCACAAAATAAACAAGAGACATCTTAAAAATTGCAACTACATTTATTGGTGGAATTGTTACCCTTTCAAAAAATGTAACTCCATGAAATTACACATTTTTTTCAAGCAATTTTCTAAACTGTAATTAGGTATCTTAATTTAGGCTACTGGTACAGAGAAACTGAGTGTCCTGAGAATATTGTTAACACTCACCACTCATAGTCATTTCACCGTATGCTTGAAATATTCTCAAAGTGCCATGTGTGCCATACCTCTAAGAAGATGCAATTGTCTTGAATATTCTTTGCAGCCTCTTGTAACTGGTGAATTTCTCCTTAATGATAAGGTGGCACCTCAGGCATCAGATTCCTGTGGAAATCGCTGTACTTTCTTTTTCATCCTAGTTAGTGCTTCCCCAATGTTCTGCAAATACTTCTATCATAATACTTTTATTCCTGCACAATTATCCTGCTAGTGGTCTCTGTGGTCTATTGGAATGTGAATAATTTTTTTTTTCGCTCTAATTTTTATGTTCTCGAGATGTAACAAAACTTTTGGAATAAGAGCTTGGGCATTAGGTTTAAAAAGCAGCTCTGCTGCCTAACTCTGTGCTCTTGATAGTTTCTTAACTTTTGTCTAACTCTGTTTTCTCATATAAAAAATGAAACCGATAATAACCACAGCATAGCCATTACGTGAAAATTAAATAAAATTGTAGAAAGAATACCTAACACAAGACATTGACCATGTTCCATAAGCGGTATGGATTACTGCCACCGTCACCATCATCACTGTTATCATCATCCTCATCCTCATGGCAATAGAAAGCCAAAGACAACAGTGACTCCAAATGGTTCAGAAACATGGTTCAGTGCAAAAACTAATAAACAGTCTTTGTAGCAAGATTGCTTGCATTTCATATATGGCTTCCCTTGTGATATCAAAATAACTCATCTTTTCGAAGCATGATTCCTCAGGTGTAACAAAAAAAATCATGTTAAATAGTATCTACCTCATACGTATATTATGAAATTTAAATTCTATAAAACAGCCAAAGTTTTAGTATACAGTATATACTCAATAAATACAATGTCTAAGTCAAATATTAAAAGATATTATCAGATATTTCAGAAAATTCTTCTCATCATATATAAATCTCGTCTTGGTTTTTGATTGAGATTTCACTGAATGTTAACACATGTTTACAGATGACTCTCTCCTTTCTAAGGCATTTGCCGATTTTAGGAATGAGGTTTATTAAAGAATCTTCAGAAATATTCTTTAAAATTCCTTTCTAGAGATCATTCTTATATTCATTTAACTCTTGGTCATAATTACTTTTTCTCACTTCATAATATAAAAAACACGAGGGTCGATTGATCTCAGGGATTGTGAGAAATTGATGGCTTTGCCAAACACATAATTTTTTTGTTCCCGAATTTAAAAACCACAGATTCCCAGAGTTTATTTCAATGACATTTCTTTCCAAATCTAATATAATTATAAATAATTACTTATATGGTCAAACCAAGAAAAAAAAAATCAAAACAGATTTTTAAAAATGCGGAAGTCTTTACATATTCATCCATCAAGACAAACCAGGTGACTCCTCATCCTTTGTTTCTGGGAAAATTAATTTTCATCTCACCTGAAGGTTGCCTTTAATTCCATCAAGTTCTTTTGAGTTCTTTGTCAGCTGTTGGAGGATGGTGCTTCGCTCCTTAAAGATTTCTTTCAGCTGCTTTTCTAGATCTTCATGGTCCTGTCTAACACAGAAAAGAAAGGCCATGAGAACCCCAAATTCTTCCATTTGGCTTCAGCCACTTTAATCGTAATCATAAGCCCTTGAATTTAAAGAAATATCTAGATTAATTGAAACCTTAACTACTAGGGTGTTTTATTCTTATTCCTTCATTGAAAAGAGAAAAATTGAAAAACCAAAAATTTTATAACAAAGATTTCATTTTACTTTGAGGACTATCCAGGCTACAGATCGGTTCCAGAATAATACTGTATATCTTCTACATGTAGAACACAGTTTATCAGGTACTTCTTGGAAAAAAGATATTTTCATGACATCGCCACACCTTTTTCAAAGGTCCTTGAAGTTTCACAGCAAGAGGTATGATTTGAACCAATGTATCTCGAAGACATAGGTTCTGACATGGGGGTGAGTAGGAATCTTGGGAGTAGAGCCAGAACAGATTGTAGGAGCCTTGCTTCATCACTGGTTTGTAGGGAAGGAAGCCCATTGAAAAGGCACTCTTTCCAAATATGTCTACAACTCTACTCTTATTAAAGAGATATTGGAGAAAATAAAATATCTAAGAAAATCAGTCAATAAATATAGTTAAATTTGAAAAGACTTGTTAACAATTACCATGAAAGACTTGTTTCTCTAAGTACCATACATATATATATATATATATATATATATATATATATATATACACATATTTTTCCATTTCTCTCACTTGATCTTTGTAAGAAGGTAAGACAGGTATTGTACTTCTCTTTTTGCAAATGTAAAAGAAATGGGCTCAGAGAGATTTTTACTACTACCCTAAAATCCTATTCAAGGAATGATCAAATGTGTGTGTGTGTGTGTGTGTGTGTACGTGTGCGCACGTGTGTGTGTGTTTATGTATGTTATGGTGTGACTGTTGTAGGGGGGTGAATGTAGACAAGGAAACAGATAATTGCCAGTATAGCGTAGAATTGTAACTGACAGAGAAAGGTTAAAATGATTAATTGGAATAAGCATATAGGAAAGTCGCTAATCCAGGAAAAATTTCCTGGAGAAAGTAACATAAAATATATGTAAGGGGCTCTTTGAAAGATAAGTAGAAATTAGCTATATCAAAGGGGAAAGCATATGTAAATATCAGGCAGTTTATAGTTTTAATTGGGCAGCGAGAGGCTTGCCTTTGAAATGAGAATGTGGAAAGCATAAGTAAAATTATGTAAGACTTTTAAGTGATGGTAACAGTTTGTGTATTGTTTTGAAAACAAGGGGAGGTAATTGAAGGTTTTAAACAGGGAGTGACTTGTATGATTTACGTCTTGAAAATATTTTCCTATCTAAAAACTGGGGACTGAATTGGAAGAGGGTAAAATCTGGAAAAAAGGGAGGCTATTAAGGAAGTTAACCAGGCAATAATCCAGGGTAAATATTGAGGCTGCATAAATTAGATTAGACGCAGCGAAGACAGGGAAGCTTGAATTGATTTCAGCAAAACATGCAAAATTGAATCAATGATATATAATTTTAAAAATATTTTGTGTGTTATGAGCATTAGATATTTAATGTTGCCATGTTTCTGGCTTAGACGACTGTTGGACACAGCCTTTTCCTGAGAAAGGAGTCATAGGATGAACTGTTTTTTTTAATGAAAGTTGGTTGACAAGTTTAAAATTGAAACTTGTAGGAAAATGGCTCAAACTCTCTCACCTTTACTTTATCTGTAAAATGCAATACTAACACTGACTGACCTCGCCAAGATTATTGTGTTAAATGGAGCAACTTATACAAAGCTTTGAACCCATAGTAGATAATTAATTTTAAAAATATGTAAAAATTTTATTACTGATAAATCTGATGAATTTTCAGTCTTTTTACAGAATTATAAAGAAACTGGGTCGACCAATGGCCTTAATAAATGTGTATCATCTACAATAGTTTTCTACTACAATTCTTTGCGTTTTCTCATTTTTTAAATGTAGTTCTCTAGTACTCTTCACATTCTTCTTGTTTGAGGAAAATTGGAATGCCCCACTGCTATGTGCCTTAATATTTCTCCCTGGCCTTGAGATTTTCACTAATGAACAGTAATCAGCTAGTAATCAGACAGTTATTGATGCCTCAGATTCTCTTTCAGTCTCACAAGCAAAGTCAAATAATGAATGGTAAGGTTCGTTTTCATCTAATTTTACTTATACAACTTTACTTCATGCCCCATTTTGTTTCTCCTGAATATGACAATGGACACATCTCCAAAATTATCTTAAGTAACCATAATATACCACAATGTTAGATAACATGCATTGACATTGCATTACATGCAAGATGGTGTTATATATATTTACTCACCTAATCTTCAAACAACTCTTCAAGATTAGTACTAGTGCTGACCCCATTCTGCAGTGGAAAAAATTGAGTCCCAGGAATAGTAACTTCCAAGAACATATTTCTATATCAGTCAGCCTCCAGAGTCCAGTGTCTTAGCCATTACACTGTAAGAACAAACTGACTTGGCTAGGAGTTTATCACAATTAAATGTTCACTGTACCCATCACAGAACTTATTTTGTGTTACTTCTTCCTTCACTGTTACATATATAAGTTTTGGATTTATTTGCCATTTATTATTTTTATTAAATAAAATTATAAATAGCATTTCCTTTTTCATTATTTATAATTATCTTTTAATTCTATTATCATATTTGGCCTTCAAGTAACCTCATGAGGAAAGAAGAATGAATTTAAATCCCTCTATTTTCTGGTAAATACACTGAGGATATAATTTACCAAGATAATATAGCCATGTGTGCTAATTAATAGCATCACTCTAAATGCAATCATTTAAGGTCCTTATAAAAAGGGAAACCAGGTTGTTCTGTAGAAGTAAACTTAGTGGAAGCATTGGTTAGTGTTTTATCAGATTTTCTTGTATTCACAAATTAGTGCATATTCATCTTTCAATACATGTTATTATTTTTCCATAACATACATTTCATATATATATATATAATCCTCATATAGTCATATTCTGCAACTAGCCTGTACATCTTGGAGCTCTTTTCATGTCTATACATAGTAAAATACAATATGTATGTACTTTCATATATATTACTCCTAAACACTTAGGGTGTTTTCAATTTCTCTTTCTCTCTTAATCCATATATGTGGGTACAAATACATTTTCCTGAATATTTCCTAGAAGTGGAAATATTTCACTCCAAACTTAACATGTTAATTTTGATAGATGTTAGTTGCCTTCCTATAAGCTATTCTAGTCTATTCTTCTATCATCAGTATATTCTGATATTCTTCTCAACAGATTTGTCTGAACTGGAAATTGTCTCCCTCTTTTATTTTGTATTTGTTAATGGTATGAGTGGAAAATGATACCTTCTTTCTGATGTAATTTCCAAGCACTTTATTAGAATGATTAATTCTGTTTTCATAACTTTAACCATTACTTATATTTCTTCCTTTATAAATTAACTGCATATGATGCCCTTTCACCCATTTATATTTTGAGTTAATTATTTTATTAGTTCACTTGGGGCTTCTGTAACAAGGTAATCACAGAATAGGTGGCTCAAAAAATAGAAATTTTTTGACTTACAATTCTAGAGGCTAGAAGTACAAAATGAAGTTGCTGATAGAGTTGCTTCTTTAAGAGGACTGTGGGGGAAGGATCTGTCCTGGCTTGCAAATGTCCCCATGTCTCCTTATATTGTCTTCTATGTGTGACTTTATGACTAGGTTCCCCTTTTTATAAGGACACCAGTCATATTGGTTTACAGCCCACTCTAACGACCTCATTTTAACTTAATGGCTTCTACAAACACCCATCTCCAAATGTTGTTATATCTAAGGTACTGTAGATTAGGACTTCAATATAAGAATTTGGTGGGGAGGGGGGGAACAATTCAACTCATAACAGTTATTTAATCTATTGATTTATAGAAGCTCCTGTCCAGTATAGTTTTTAATTCATTATAGTTATATAGAAAATATTTTCCAAATCTGTTATTGATATTTGATTTTATCAACCCTCCAATTTCTTCCAAATAGTTGAGAGAGAGATAGAGAGTGATCTTCCCTTTATGGCATTTGCATTGATCTTGCACAGGTGGATCTTTTCCACACCAGTACTTTCTTCAAAAGTTTCCGTATATTTATGGAAATATATTAGTTGTTAATTGTTACGAAGCTACCAAATTAATTTTGAAATATATTTTATACATTAGTAAAAGGTAGAAATATGATTTAAATAAAGATAGCCTGTTATCAGGTGATACCATTTTTCCCAGGCCATATTTTTAATGAAAAATTTATTGAGTTAAAACACTCATGCAGAAATAAATGCACAGTTCCAAGGGCACCCCTCATGAACTATCACAAAGTAAATATAGAAGAAATTTTACAAACAGAAAATGCACCTTAGAAGCTTTTCTTTGACCTCACCCATTTATTACCTTATTCTCTTCCCCAAATATGACCAATATTCTCACTTTTATTACTTTATTATCTTTTGCCTTTGTTTTAATTTATACAAATAGAATCACTGAATATGTTTTCTTTTGTGTTTAATTTGTTTTACACAACATGACATTTGTTAAAATCTTCCATATTATATAGAGAAGTAGTTTGTTAATTATTATTGCTGCTTAATATAAAAGAGAATAGTTATACTGCAATGTATCTAGTGTTGATAGAGTTGTTTTTTTCGAGTTGTTGTAATGAAAATGCTTCTATGAATATTTCATATGCCTTTTATTTAACCTATAAATACATGTGTGCTGGGTATATATGTCTAAGAATGGAATTGCTCCAATATAGGGCATACCTTTGTTCAACTTTAGTAAATACTCGCAAACAATTTTCCAAGGTTTAGAGTAAGAGATGTGGAGAATTCCAATTGTTTCATATTCTTATCAACACTAGTATTTTTTTTTTTACTTCTCAGTCACCCTAGTAGTTGTGTAATAGTTTCTCATTATAGCTATAATTTGCATTTTATTGGTGATTCATAAAGTGAGCACTTTAGAAAAGATTATATTTACATATTACCTTTTGTAAAACGCATATTCATATCTCTTGTTTTTTTTTTTTATTGGTTTGCTCATTGCTAATTATTGATTCATAGGCAGTATTTATATCACTTGCCATGCTGTAATAGAAATCCTCACACCATTCACCTGGTCATATGACACTCCAATGGAATGTTAGTGGACATGACACATCAAAGATTTTAAATGCTGTTTGCCTCCTTTTGCTTAGCGTCTTGTTCTACGTGAATAAATTCCCGCAGATAACTACTGCAACTTCAGGCTGCTTCAGAAAGAAAATATGTAGAACAAATCTAAATTTGATTCATATGATGAAGCAGAAACACCCAAAAGACTCTTTAACCTGAGTTTGAGAAAACTGCATTTGTTATTGTAAGCCATTAGATTTTGGAGTAATCTGTAATGTAGAAGTATCACAGCAAAAACTTGTCTCATAAATGCATTTGTTATAATTATTACATACATTTTTTATATTATTAATGTGCTAAATTATATTGATTCATCTCACATGTATGATTAATAATTATATTAAATCAATCTCTCATTGAAATCAATCTTTTTGTTTATTATGTATAATTCTGTTACATTCAGTTTGCTAATACTTTGTTTAGAATTTTAACATTTATTTTCACAGGAGAAATTCATTTCTAAATGTCCTCTCTCATCATAGCTTAGTAAAGTTTGGTATCTAGGTTATGCTTAGCCCATGAGACAAATTTGGAAGTATTCCATTCTTTCTTACTTTCTGGAAAGTTTGTGTAAGCTTGGTAATATTTCTTCCCTGAATGAATAGAACTGACACATAAAACATCTTGTCTGTAGTTTCCTTTGCAGGCAGGTATTATTTACATATTCAATGCTTTGATATATAACTATTCAGATATCCTAATTGTCTCTAACTTTACTAATAATTGTCAATATTAGTAAAACACTATTTTATAAATGTTTCCATTTCATTGTCATTCATTTAATTTATGATTCTGAGTCTTAGCAATTTTGTCTGAGCTCAGCTGGGCAGTTCTACTTTTTTACAGGGCTTATGCTTGTTTCTATAATCATTTCCTGGTCAACTAAATGGCTCTGCTTCTGCCTCTGTCAGTTAGTCAGTGAAGGTAACTGGCTCACATGTCTCTCTTCATCCAGCAAACTAGCCTGGGTTTATTTGTATTCCAGTTGATTAGGGTTCTAAGAGATTGTGCAGAATTAAAGGAATATTTTTCAGTTTTATGCTTGAAATTAGCATGACATCATGTCTGCCAAAGTGTACTGGTCATAAAACAAGTCACAATTATAGGCCAGATTGAAGAGGTAGAGAAATACACTTTGCTTCTTGATGGAAAAAGCTTAAAAGTCATATTGTAAATGAACAATATATAAGAAGAAGAATTATGGCCATATTTGCAAACAATGTGTTACATAGCTCCAATTGCTGGATTAACTTACTGCACTTCATGTCTCAGAGATTGTCTCTTTGAGTGCATGCCACCTTGTGCCTTGGTGGTTCTCCAATTGCCTTCAAAGGGATTTTTTTTTTTTGAGATTTTTTTTTTTCTTTCAATTTTTCCATTGGTTTGTTTGGCAACAAATGTGTCCAATTTCACTAAAGATGGGCATTTGGGGGCCATTATTTAGTTATTTAGTTCTCAGAGAAAACCAATTACTCAATTAAATTCCATTTCTCCTCCAACTCTGAGTATTTAAACACTTTTATTTGCAACAACCCATTCTTATTGTCCTAGTTCAAGCTCTCATTATTTAAATATTTGTAGCACTATATTAATTGTTAAAAAAAATTTGCTTATCCAATTCATTTAGTGCACTGCTTTCAAATTAGACTTTATAAACTTAAAGTTCTATTTGGATCAACTTATAGTTCATAATATCGGTGGCTCTTTTGACTACATCAAAGTCAAGGCGTCTGCCCTCTGGCTTGAAACTATCTTCATTCTCCTTCAGCTTCCTATGTTCAAGTTTTATTTCTTTCCTCTAATGTGTCTTGTGCTTGGTTAATTATCGACCAAAGAGAGCTTCTTGAAAATATTTAAATGTTTTTTATCTATTATCATTTATATGAATTAATAGAAACTGAAATGAAAATAAATCCTCTAAGTAATCATATATTAAATTCTTTCTAAAAGCTGGGACCTTCAAAAACCATCAAACTCTACAAAGTCTTACCAATTTTGATTTCATGACACAAAACCTCCATAAACATCAAATCAGTCTCCTCAAAATCCATCCTTCTGTTAAGGTTTTCTCTATTCTCCACCTCTCTTCAAAGCTTTATATTGTATTGATAAAATATTATTTATGCATATCTTACCACAAAAATTGAAATCTTTGACTGCATGAATATTGTCTAGTACTACTTTTGTCTAGCACAGAAGTTTGTTCTGACAATGCTGAATTGTGCTTGAGCCCTGTGCTCCTGGAAACTATCGACAGTTAACAAATAATCCTCAAACTTTTAAGTTCTGAAAAATGCATTACTCCAAGAACAATTCTTCCCATTTGACTTAAATAAGACTTGCAGATCAGCCCCCTTGACAAAGACTGGCACAGACTCACCAAATTCCTATTCTTTGTCTCACAAATGATTAGCTGAATTGTTTGTTTCTACTTACCAACCTGGACAAAATTATTGAAAACTTCATTTGACCAAATTATTGTCAGGCGTCTCTCTTTCCCCCAGGCCCTTGAAAGTTGCCCTGCCTTAGGCTTAAACTAAAATTGGGAGCTGAAGCAACTACTGAAACATGGAGCACCACATTCCTCTCCCCAGCCTTAAAAATTCCTTCTGAGAATGAGCCGATGGTAAAGAAACATTTCCTGTTCACTTGTTCAGTCATACCACCTGCTGCCCCCACTTCTCCACACCTACTTCCGTCTACTCTTGTGTCATTTTTCTCTGTAAAAGAAAGCCTTTTTTTTTTTTTGCCTTCACTCTAAGGTACTTAAAGATTTAATGGTTAAAGCATTCTTATTACAATAGATTTTTGAATAAGTGATTTCCTTAAGTCCAGATCGTTTTTACTTAATAGCACATTGTGAAGTGACTGATAAATGTAGGTTGGCTGACTAAGCTCTCATTTCTAGCTTTTGCTTGAATTCTTACATCAGCCTGGAGTGTCTCTACCTATGCTCTTTGTCAATCTAGATAGAAAAATTACCTCATCTCACTTCCTCCATGAAACTTCCTTCTTTTCTGAATTTGCATGTCATACATTCTGTCCACTTCATTTGATAATTAATTATTAAAATTAGCATATTTTAAAGCATGAGTGTAGAACAGCCTTTATAGAATGAATGCTTGGAAATATATACTCCTTCCTCTTCTTTTTCTAATAATTTTTATGTAATTTTATCTTTAAATTGTCCTTGATTAGGCCAGTAGAAGCCTCTACAAAGTGACTCTTGTATCCTGTGATGTGTCCCCATCATTCTTGGAACCCTTCCTTTGATGTCCTGCTCTAACTAACATTTCTTGGTATTTATTCCAAATGCAGATACAATACAACCAATGATGTTTATTGTGGAGTAGACTTTTAATATTTCAACTTTATTTTCATTGTGTTTTTTTTTTAATTTTTGTTTTACATTTAAAAATTATACAAGAGGGTGTCGAATGCTTCCAAATATAAACCTCGTGAAATTCAAAGCCCTAGAGTAGTGCTATGAGATCTCAGGTTTGCTTTTTCCAAAGAAATAGAACAACAGAAAGAGCAGAAATGCAAACTTCTATTTAACCTGTTTGCAGCATTTCTGCCTATATCTAAAAAAATCATTCATTATAGCAGCCATAACTATAGTTTCATGTTATTTATTCTTAAAAACAACACCTAATAGTATGGACAAGTTTATGTCAGACATGCGGCAGACATTTTACATAGGTCATTAATAATCATAATCATTCAAACATATAAGTGACATTATGTCTATTTTACAAGCAAGAAAACAGACATTCAGAGTAATTTCTTTAAGATCAGACAGATAGATAGTAAATGATCTAGGTAGTCTTTAACCTTGGATATCTTTGATAACAAAATATCGCATTATCTGGTCTTTCTGTAATAAATAAACCCAGTTAAGTATTTTCTTGGTTCCTCTTGAATGTAGGAAACTTTGAAAAAATTATAAACATTATCAATACATTATCCCTAAGCCAGTAGCTTGCAATATACAGGTGAAATACAAAAGACAAGGAAACAATAACATATGGCAAAATATGGTAGGAGTAAGATATTAGGAAACATCAAATTCATGTTAAACAATCATGAAAAATTTCATGGAAAAAAAAAGATATTTGTGTTGGGCCTTGAATGATGCCTAGAATTATTAAAAGCAAAAAAGGAAAAAAAAAAGATATTCTAAGCAGAGTGAACAATATAAGTAATGACAATGCATTTGAGAAAGTGCTAAATGGATATGTCACAAATCAGCAAGCAATATAGTCCTAATTGCATGTAGGGCATTCATTTGGGCTATTGGGTAAAACTTGAAGAAATTGGTAAGATTTAAATTAGCACAAATCTTAAATGCCATGCTCAGGAATTTTAAATGATTTCTATGGAAAATTTACTGCTCTGTGAATTACCAAGAAAGATATATTTAGGAATATGTATAGTCAGACTTCCAAATGAAAAACATATCAGAAAGAAGAAAGATTTGAATTATCCTCCCCACACTTGTCAAAGCTATTCCAAAGTGTAGATTCTTATTTATCATAGGCAAGAAGATTGAATAAGAGTAATTTTTAATTGGCTTGGCCAGGGCACTGAATTGGTGACAATCAGGAGCTGTATGCTGGGAACAATGCAATGTCTATCTGCTGGAAATTCAAGAGAACTGTAAGGTTCCTCTGAATTTTGGCATGAAGACCATGGATTATTTTGTTAAGAGGCATCTGTGTTGTTAAAGCTGTTTTTTTCTTTTTCTTTGTATCAGACCCAATAGTCAACATAACCACCAGAATATTTGCATAGCATTTTTCTTTCAAGGTCTGCCAATGCAAACTAAGAGAATAATCCAAACCCCACTGCAGATATGTGGCAGAACTGGTTCTGTGCTCCTATGTAAAGATGTCTAGAAAAGTATCTTTTGGGGAAGGAAGGTCTCTCATACTAATACCGTCAAAGTTCGAAGTACGGCTAGCCTTTGGGCAAGATTATCTTAAAATAAAAATATACAACTCTTTTCCCACCAATCCTATAGCTGGAAATCTATTCATGGAAATAAAAGTTCCAGCCATTGAGAAAGTAAATTAAAAGAAGCATTAATTATAAGTATCTGGATATAAAATAAGAGATCTGAATAATGTTACACACATTGACAAAGACTCTCCTTGACCAAACTTTAGGCAGGTTCCTCTAAACCCTCTTCTCAACTAGGCTTCAAGCTTGGCATCTATCCTTCTCAGGCCTGCATCAGCCAGCTGTAGTAAGAATCTTGCTAAGTAAGTTTAGCCAGAACCCCTACACTCGATACCTGATTATCTTTGATATTGGATCAAATTCTCATTCTTCACCAGTCCTCAGGTGATACCCCACCTTTTTGACCTGCTATGCTCAAGAATCTTGTCAAATTGGGTTGTCTAGAATTCTCTCTTATCCCAGATGTTTTCTCTTAGTAATTTTATATCCACTGACCCCCCCCACACCAACCTTGGTCCTTGGCTATTAATTTCCACTTGTCCATGCTATATTCAGAATCATCCCAGTTCTATACTCAAAACTCCTTTTTCCAAAATATTTTCTGTAAAATCTATTTTTATTGCTTTATTAACTATTATCCAGCTCTTGTTTTCTTTGACAACATGATATGGTATATTATTCTAAGATTAAATTTACATCAATTAGAGCTATAGCAGATAACCCAGAAGGATTTTTAGGAAGTATTTTTGAGTAATAAGAGAATCAAGAGTGTAGTGCATTTATATAACACTAACCATAACAAATAATGCCCTATGAATGTACAAATATGTGTTTGTGTCTATGTATGTGTGCCTCTGTATGATTATATCAGTAAGGGCAGAAATTTGAAACAGAATAGGTTAACAGAGAGCAGAGGAAAGTTGCTGATAGAGGGAATGTATGAGATGGAAGGGCAAGAAAACCAGGGAAAAAAAATAGACTGTACTGCTCTATATTAA
This sequence comes from Pteropus vampyrus, assembly GCF_000151845.1. Classification (NCBI taxonomy): domain Eukaryota; kingdom Metazoa; phylum Chordata; class Mammalia; order Chiroptera; family Pteropodidae; genus Pteropus; species Pteropus vampyrus. Next base: position 6,041,721 of record NW_011888857.1, read on the forward strand.
GTGTGTGTACAAAGAACTCAAGTTAAAAGTTATAGATAAGAAATAAAAAAGAGTTCCCTGGATTTTTTCAAATAAAGACACCCAAGTACACATATGTTCACTTAAATATCTCCATCACCACAATCACCCCTCACAGCAATGCCATCACTGTAGGAAGTCCCTAATATCTGTACTTACAAAAGATATCTCTATTAGAGCAATACTCCAAATTAAAACCTTGAGATACATAAAAAAATATATAAAAAGTAGAGAAGTATCACTGTCATGAGGCATGTTATAGCATATCCATTAAATATGAAATTCGAAAATAAAAATTTGAGTTCCAGTTTTTGTCTCTAACTGGCTAGTCTAATATTGAGAAAATTACTGTAACTCTCTAGGCCTCTGTTTCCACATCTGTGAAATTATAGATTAAATTTCACAAATTAATAAAATTTATGAAAATAGCATTAGTTTTGTAGTGTAAGGGCAAATAGAAGTTGAAAATAAGAGGATTAATTTCTCTTGAAAATAAGGGAAAAGACTCTCTCCCTATTTCTCAGAGCATTTAATTTAGAAAACTTTTAAGTTCTTTCTCTGTCTCTTGAAATATATGCAAATGTTCTTAAAAGGTAAATGAGCCACTTGTCAGCTTCGAGACCCAAGAATATCTTTCTCAATTCACCTGGGAACCATCTCAAAAGTTAGGATAGGAGCCTAACTGTAGCAAGCACCTCCCTTCAAATTACAAAACTACCTCTTGTCATAAAGATATAAGACGTTTTTTACTTTTCTTTGGATAAAGCCAATTAGCTTATGCAAATAGGTACTCCAATTAACAAATGAATTTAGGATGAACTATGTGTGCTGGTACAGTTGAGACCTCTTACTTCAGAACAAATTATTTATATTGAGAAAATGTCTGTAATAGATTGCATCTGCTTGGCTATCTTAAAGGACAAGATTTTTTTCTGTCTTTGCAAACAGCAAATTGATCATGATGCCTATCACATTCTGTCTTAAGGCTTATTCGATCAAAAGATTGTTTTATTTCTCTGCTGTCTTTGCAGAGATGCTTTCTGGATTTAGAGATTTTATATTTGATTATATTTTCCTAAAAGTGGTCACTGAACTATTTTTAAAATAGAAAAGAGACAGTGAGAGAGAGACTTTAATAATAATTATGCCTCCCATTTATTTGAGTGTACGCCTTGGAGTCTGAGACAAGAAGCATTATTATGTCTCTTATAATGTAGGCATTATGCTATGCTGGATTTTTAAAAATTAAATTTATTGGGATAACATTGGTTAATAGCACAATATAAATTTCAGGTGTACAACTTTATAATACATCATCTGTACACTCGATTGTGTGCTCACCATCTGAAGTCACCATATATTTGATCTCCTTTATGCTCCTCATCCTTCCCCACCCTGGATGTGATTTTCTTTAAAGAAACAAACTCTTTCCTTTTCAGTGACAACATAGTCCTAAATAAAAGACACTGAGTTATCTAATGTTCCACCAAAGAAATAGCAATCTTTTCCAATGCTGAAATAAAAGAAAAAAACACATCTCCTTTGGACTAATTGATAGAGGCGTACTATTCTGTCTAGAATATTCAGGAAAATGTAGAACTAATTTTGCCTTACACCTTGGTTTTAGAATTTAAATGTTTATCTCCACTATGATAGCTCCCAAGCTGTCATCCTTAAACTTTGCTGGGTTATCAACCTCTTTGATATTCACATGAAAATATGAATACTCTCCCTAGGAAAATTTCCACACACTTACAAAATGACAAAATTTTATATATCAATCACATATTTCACAGGGCACTCAAACACCATATAGGAAATGAACAATGATGCCTGTGCAGAGGTTTGTTCCCAAGCTGTAGTCTCCTTGCAAAAAAAAACCCTGCTCTAGAAGTAGAGGGACATTTGGAATCTTTAGTCACTTTGTTTTTTCAAAATCATTTTCAGATATAACTGTTGGAGGCAGTGATAACTTAAGCTTAAGAGGGGCAAGAATGTTTACAAATATTTGGTCACTGGTAAGTTCAGAAAGGTTCTCATCTCTGCAGAGAGTCTAGAAGTGTGTGATGTGCAGGAAGAGTATATCCAAGGAGAAGAGATACTGTTCTCATTCTGTCCTAGATTGTGTGAATGGTCACACAGTGGAGAGGTTTCCCCACCTGCCACTTCCACTAGAATGGAATGAATGTTGTTTAACAACCGTGGTGGAAGAAGTTAACTTCCTAACCAGTTGGGAAGAAATATATATGCATTAATATATATAAATATACATATCACATCATATAATAACATATCACTAGATGTTTAAGTATAATTACAATTCTAGCTAGTCCTTAAAGGGTATGTCCTTAAAGGATATGGAGCTATTTTATTTGATCACTCCTTCCCCACCCCTGCCAATAAATATTAGCATTACTTCTTCATTCAAGCTGATTAAGCATGCTTTTTGTGTTTTCTTATATATTTTTTAAACCAGTTTAAAATTAGAAAATATGAGCTTTGTCTGAAAATCAGAAATGGCTAAAACATAGTTCCCACCTTCATGGAGGTTAAAATATGATAGGCACAAATACTCAACTGCGATGTGATACATTTATGCTAAAGACATTTACTAAGTTCAGTGGTGACCAGAGGGTGTGATGTACTCTTAATGGATAATCCAAGTAGTTGAAATCTTCTGTGATTAAAGAAATCCACACCAGAAAAAAGATGGCTAGGCTACTTTATAAAAGCAGCAGAAAATTTCAGAAGAGCTTGCTATACTATTGACGTGGAATGTGAGACCATTAATCACAGAGAAAAATAGCCCTGCCAATACATGATCTAGGTGTTAAGTTTTTATTAACTTCAAGTATCTATACAGAAATACATTTCACTAGGAGTAGAAGAATCCATAGCTTTGCATTTTGTTTGATGCATGAATCTTCTGCGTAGTATTTCTGACTGATGAGTTATATTGATTTTGCAAGCCTCTTAGTCTGAGAAGTTTCAGATCCTGTCATTCTGCAAATTGCATATAGTCCGATACTCTAAAGCTGGAGGGTTGGGGAGGAAGTTATGAGGCCCGTATGAATTTCTGATTCAACAAAGGAAAAACTCCAAAAGCACTTAAAAATAATAAAATCATCACCTTTTACTTAATCTTTTCCTTTCAGGACTTCACAGTGGTTCAGATATCTCACCCCACTAATTTTCACTCTCACTCTAGAAGACACTGGCAGAGAGGCCCATGGAAATGTTAAATGGGTGTGATCCCAGCAAATGATAATTACAGTTAACTTGAGGACAAAGGAAAATCCTCTCCACCAGAGGAGTGAATTTCTCTTACTTCTCAAGGTGGGAACATGTAACAAGGGGTCTGGATCCTGGCTTCTGTTTACCTTAACTTCCCATGCTCTAGGGATCTGATAAATCAGCAGCTGAGAGAGGCAGACACTACAGCGGCTAGTTAATCCACAAGCTCTGCTCCATATATTCATTGCTGGTAAACAGCAAGAACCACTAAGTACTCCCCTCAGTTCCTAGTCCATCCATTCTGACTGCTTTTGTGGCCTACAAATACACATACTGCTATACTTGCAAAAAGAATAAAGGTGCACTGGAAGGCTGTGTTCATTCCCATTTACGAGTAATCAGCTCTACCAAATATTTATGATTTAGCAAGAACACATTAACAAAGGAGGCTTATATCTAGAAAGAGTTTTCCTAATGATTACTGGAAATTCGAAATAAAATTCTTGAATCATAACTTGAGATAAAGCATAATTTTGTATTAAATATGATTAAGTGTATGAGAATTAAAACATGTAGATGCAGTTTTAAAAAGTATGTTACATTTTTTTCCATTTCCTGAATACTTTGCACTCATTTATAACTGTGTCTTTGCATGTGTATTCTCTTCTCCCGCTATAATGTTTTGATGCATTCTAACCAGATAAACTCTTCTTTTATACTTGCAGAACATGCTAGATGTAGTTGTAGGTGCAGATGTGGCCATTTACTTCTTTCTTCTCTTACTAGCAGAACCTGACTGCTCTCCCTCTTTGTCTATGTGCAAATGCCACATATACAATTTTTCAGCCTCCACTGCAACAAGACATATCCATATCATGAGAGAGATCAAGACAATGAGAGATAAGAAGAAGTCTTCTGGGACTTTAGAAATTTTTTTCCTATCACAAATAAAGATAAAAGAAATAACATTTTGCTGTCTTGACAATCTTTTGCTTTCCTTTCCCCTTCTTACTTCTAGAGATGTGACAATTAGTTTGGAAATATGTTGCACCATTCCCAAAGATATATGAGAAATCAGCTTGCTGAAGATGGGTACTTTAAAGTATAAAACCAGTGTTGGTATTTAATGACATATTTGGGCTACAGTATCAGCTCCAGAAGCTCTAAAATGCCGAGTTTTTATTATGCCATGTTATTAAATAATTTTATTTGTAAGTCTCTGTCAAGTTTTCAGTTAATTACATCTGAATTCATCCTAATTATTACAAAGAACATCACCTAGAGCAGTGCCATTCGTTATGTGTTCTGAATTCCAGAAGTATCATCATTGTCTGGGAATTTGATAGAAATGTGAATTATTGAATTCCATTCAGTTTGTGAATCAGAATTTCTTGTGGGGTAAAACCCAGAAATATGTTTTAACAAGCTTTCTAGGTGATTCTTACAGGCTTTTAAGAAGGAGCAGCATTACAGGCAGTCAAGAATTAACATTGCTTTTTAACAACTGCTTTAAGTAAATCTCACGTACTATCTCATGTCAGTATTCCTGAGTACCTGATATGTAACAAGCTTTGTATTAGGCTAGTAACATTTTGAAAGATGATATGCACAAAGGTGTGATATAGGGCAGAGATTTTTTTAATAAATGCGATGATCATTTTACTATTTCTGTTCTGTCACTATTTACTATTTACTGTTCTGTCACTTCCGTCTACCCTCATCAATTCTACGTGCTTGATGACAATTTCTCCTCCTTTTTTTATCCTCCTATCGTTACTAGATTTCTAAGACACTCATCTGGTCATGCTGCTTCTTAAAGAAACATAGTTTTGCCATTTTGGACCATTCAAAACTTGTTTCCAAACTTTTTTCCAGGCTTGTCTACTCTAATTGTTTTCTAATAACATGCTTTTAACACAAAAATTAACATGCTATAGAGTTTATTCTATTACTATGAAAACATGCACTTTTAGCTCTTCATCTCTTTGCTATTTTATTTTGATTCTGAA
>NW_011888857.1:6048066-6070548 GCF_000151845.1 Pteropus vampyrus
TACTTTTAAAAATACAATTGTCATCAGATTTAGAATCCACCCTAAGTCCAGGATGATCTTTAATTAAATTTGTAAAGAGTCAGTTTTTCGCAAATGAATTCTTAGTTACAGGTTCTGTAGGTTAAAACATTGATATATCTGTTTAATTCCACCATTTAACCTACTACAAAGGACAGAGGGATAAATTGATAATGGATGGATGATGGCTGGCTGGCTGGCTGGCTGGCTGGCTGGTTGGATAGATGGATGGATAGATGACAGATAGATAGATAGATAGATAGATAGATAGATAGATAGATATCGATTGATTTAAAAATTACAAGTGATTCACCAAAAAAATAGCATCTCTTCTTTTAATCTAGACTTCTAGTTACTAATATATTTACATATTAGCCATTTGTCATTTTTCTTAAATAAATCAACTATTCATGAACTTTGAATATTTTTCTATTACTAATTCAGTATTTTTAAATTATTTGTTATAAGAAAAAAGTCACTTTTATTTCTTTTGACTAAACATTAAGTCACATCTTCTTTATACCCTCCATCTAGTTCTCTTTCATTCAATTATGTACATTGTTTCTGTACGTTTTTGGGGACAACTGGGCTATAAGCTGAAAATAGAAAATTAAATAAGCAACATGTGAGTATAGATAGTCTATTATTGTCCCTTTGGCATATTTAAAGCATCCATATGATGAAAGATCTATAGAAGACCAAGAAAAGGCTGTTATTTGGGTGGGTGTGTAAGAGCATTTTAACTTTGCATTGCATTCCTTGTAATTATTACAGTCCTCAGCCCATAAATGGTTTACCAACAGAACTTGAATTGAACCAAAACTAAACTGCCTGCTTTTCAGAAACACATGTGCAATGGTGATATTCAAAAGGCATTTGTGACAAATGAAGAAATGTAGGGAGGAAATATAAGAAATATGATATGTATAAGAATCTAATCAAATAGATATAAATATAGATATGTCTATATTTATATCTGAAATAGATATAAATTATGACAACACTCTAAAGTTTAAATTGTTTATCTAACAACATTAGACAACCAATAAGCTTTTCTGTGTTTTCCATCTGATATTTTTAAGAATGGTGGTCCTGTATGGTGTATTTAATACAGGATTTGGTCTAAAATGTTATATAAACACACATACAGAGAGAGACACACACATACACACACATGCATACATATGCCCGCATACACACAGAGCTCTGGTTTCACAGACAGATTTTAATACAAATTCTGCCACTTACTAGTTAGTTGTGCGAACTGGGCTCCTTCATTAGTATCTTATTTTCATATCTGAAAATTAGAGATATTATTACCTATCTTGTAGGACTGCTGTAAATATTTTTGCAATAGATAATAGTTGCTTAGTGAAATGCTTTGATTAACTCTTTATATATGTAAAGAATGACTCCAACACACAGTGTTGAACAAACAAATGACTTACTTTTATTTTTAAAGAAATCCAGAAAGAGAAAGTAAAGATGTCCTGAAGGATTTACTATGGTAGAGAGAAGAGAAGAGGGAATAGAAAGTGAACAGATAGATGTAAGAGAGAAAGAAATTTCAGCAAATGATGGGAAACTGAGAACCAAGGAGAAGAAACTTGAGACATAGAAAATACCTAGTAGTATGTTGACTTTAAAAAATAAGGCTAGCTTCTAACGTGTTAAATGTTGCAGAGGTTTCGAGCTGTGCCTGATGTCTCACTCCATCATTACTCAAAATTTCAGGGTCCATTGCATGTTATCTATATACTCTGGGAGGCATTACATGAGAGTGGGGCTGCCTGCTACAGAGTCCATGCACGTGAGATTAAAGATCTGAGAGAAAGTAGCAGAGAGAACAGAAAGGCAGCATGCCACGTTTAATAGAAACAACGAATCTTAACATTCCTGGAAGAAATGAGAGACCTCAAGAGTCCTGGGAGAGACTCTTGAGGGAGAGAAACATTGGCTTTCTCTCTGCCAGTGGGATGAAATGGAGACAATTTTTTTTTTTTTTTAATATTTGTGAAGGAGAAGATCGGAAGTCTCGGCAACTCCCATATCACTAACACTTGTCATAACAAAGTAAGTAACATGTTCCCAACATTCAGTGAATGGTATATTAACATATTTATTCTCTCCCTCACATGGCCTAACTATTGGAAATAGTGGTAATTATCATCTTCATTTTCATCGTCCTCTTCTTCGTAAAAGCAGATTATAAAAGAAGACATTCAAGTCCACTAAATCGTCTATGCTTTACGAAATACTACTCGTTTCTTCACTTGAGGAAGAGATGTCAAACACAAGTTCTGCACAGCTCACAGTGAACATTTGTCCATTGCCCAGGCAGGCAGTCTCATCTTGGGGGTCACAAACCTTAGCTTAAGCTTTCACTTAGCACTTTCTAAAAAAGGCAATCAACAGCTTTAGGACACTTTTTTTCCCAGCATTAAGAGCACATACTTCACGTTTTACATTGCTGGAATCTTGAGTAGCCAGTTTGTCATACTTCCACAGTTTACATTTGTCATTTTTACTTGAAATTATAGGCATGTCCATCACAGACCATAAATCTATGTTTATACAGATTCAATTAATAACCAAACCTGAAAATGTAAAATGCTACTTTTTAATTGTCCAGGTGCTGTCTGAGATGCCTAATCAAGGTAAACAGCAGTGTCACTGGGCAACGACCCAGCTGGTGGTCATTCGCAACATTGTAATTGCAACTCTTCAGTTTCTGTCTCTAACTTTCTGTTCTGAGCTGGGGCAATTCAGATGACATCTTGTCAGCAAGTTGCTAATTCAGTTTTCAACTGGCACAGATTATTATTATTGTTATTATTATTATTTATTATTAATCATCAATATGTCTCAATAAATATACAGAAGAAAGTCTAATTTCAGTAGATATGGAAACCAAATTTTTAAATTCCCTAGTCTCATATCTTAGAACACACTACTAGTTCTATGATTTCATACATTTCATAACTTATCTGTTAGTTACACAGATTGGAAAAAATTAAGGGAAAATGAAATATGACTTCTAAACGCCCCACCACGCATCCTCTTTTATGTTTCCTTCTTTGTCTCTTTCTAAATCTACTCCACCTTCATGCTTTTTTAAAGGGGAAAAAAAAAAAAAAAACTACCCCAAATACAAAAATCTAAACTAGAACAAAAATAGCTATAGGAAGGTAAGGTTTTAAATCTTCACTCTCTTGGTCTTGGAGATCAGCCAAATGATTTTATTTTATATTTTATTTTCAAGGAGAAAATGAATGACAAAAACCGAAATGTCCTGGATATACTGGGAGAACTTTCCAGGTTTATAGATAAAGTAAATATAAGTATATAAGTATTTCTGTGTGCAAGTGGATGTGTATGTGTAGACAGACGAATAAGACAGACATAAGTATTCATTCTTAAAATGTGTGAGCCCAAGGCTCGTAATTTGTAATCAAATTATGTGAGTGATAAATTGTCTGCCTCAAGCTTCCTTTTTGAGGTTAAAATAGCTGTAGAAATCCTGTGATTATGGATAAGTCATATTTGTACTATATGTATTTTTATTTGTCATTTCTGATACGATTTTTTTTTTTCAGGAAAATACAGAATTAGTTTTTTGTTTTCAATTCATGTCAACACAAAACTAAAGAAACTAAAAGTTTCATTATAAAATTCCCTTTCAAAGCTGTTGTTTGAAATATTAACATAAGTATCATTTGAATATGTGATTATATACCAACATTTACAGTAATACCACAGTGTACTTATTTTAAAAGCTCTCATATATATACTCATCCAGCTCAGGTATTTCTGACTTTGATGAAGGTAATATAAGTTCTAACTAATGCCATTGCAAAAAATTAATAATAATAATAATAAATAAAACGTGGTACTCATTGTTTTTATTCTATATATGTGAAAATAATAATTTGGTTTATATTTTTAACACGAGAGGAAAACTAGAATCTAGGATAAAAACACTGTTAATTTGTAGAAAAGAGAAACTTGATCAATATTATATTGACCTTGCTCAGTTTTCATGACAAGCAGGGGATGGTAATAATACACTAAAAGATATTTGTGACAAGCCCCAAAGTGCTCCAACGTGTAAAGATTTTCCTTCCGTTTATGAAAAGAAAATCACTTAAAAGAAGCAGAGACCTATTCTGAGTAAATCACACTGAACAGTATTTTTAAGGAGAGGAAAAAGAAGAATGTCTTCATTGTTAAAATTGCACTAGAAACCGGTTGGTGAATTGGAGAAGCTAGGCTCCAGCTTCACCTGTCCTGAGAGAGAGAAAAGCTGTTTCACTGATTTTGTTAATTTATCTTACAAACACCTCAGTCTGGACCCTAAGTGTCAAGACCACACAGTGCACAGCGATGTAGCCGCTGAGGGGCTCACTGGGGCTGAGTTTGGAGGAGACAAACTGCCACAGGAAAATTTTGACTCAGGAGAGGCAAATATTTTTCATGGTCATGAGAGGATTGATTAAAAAAAAAAAGTCAGCACAGGTCTTTCTAAGAATAAAAGCATAACATTTTATTTCATAATTATAACATATATGCTATGTCTTACATAGTTAAATATGAGTTCAACTCTTTGTAGTTTTTCTTAAAATGACTATAGCGTGGTTGCTATACATGTTATCTCGTTCCCCTATTAAGACTCTAAAGCATAGGGATTTCTTGGTAATCTAGTACCCACCTGCTTCTGTGTTGGCAAATGTGCGAGCATGTGTGCGCATGATTAAATTTTATATTTCTACATATTGGTTCTAAAATGTCAATTAGTTTAGAAAATCAAATAATTCTCTCTTTGTCTACAACTTCAATTACTAAAGCATGAGTGAGCCCAAGGGCATTAGCTGTAGAATTAGAGACATTAAAATATTTTTTACTCAAGTTCAATGGAGCCTGAAAACACTCCTACTGTGTCTATTTGAGTAGCATTTTTTAACATTGTTTTGAATAAAGCTTTCTAAAATCAGGCTATTCAGACCTAAAATTTCAAACAAACAAACAAAACAACCCATGTCTCTTCTGTATTAAACTGCTATATCCCTGAGTAATACCTTCAAGAATAAGAATCTACCAGCCCACCTATAATATATGCATAGATATTTAAGATGTACTTAGTAATCATTGGTGGTCGTGCCTGGTTAACCCCAGGTACATGGGATTAACTGCAAGCTTATGAACCGATATAGAAACCAATGAAAGAAATCATCCCAGGAATCTGATATAGATCATTAATAGGTAGATCAGGGCCTAAGAGATTTGTTTTAAAAAGTAAAGGAGGCACCTTCAGAATATCTACTTGAAAATCATATATTCTGTCACTCCCACTGCTACATTTCTTAGACTTTATGGTACTGAAGTATAATTCTTGACCTTCACCCCTTTTTTGTTTCTTCCAGGCTCCTTCTGTTTTCACTTGCTAGTCCAGAATAAACTTCATGTTTTGCCAATATAATTACTTGTTATATATGTAATATTTCTGTGTAAGTAATACATATTACATCCCTTTCTGCTTGCCCCATTTAACTAGCAAAACTTATCTGATTGAACACAGATATTAACTTCTCTTTGACTGCACCTAAAGTAATTGGTGATGTTGCTATAACAGGTTGGATTTTCTCATTTGAAATTCAAAATGACAAAATTCACATAAGAAATTTGCACAATTTCATCATTCTACCATTTTTCCTTTTTAAATCCCATCTTCTGGAATGATTAGTAAATTCCATTTTTTTCCTTCATTTTCCCCATAAACCTTATTCTTGCTTCACTTGCAGCAGGTTGAAGAGTTCACTGAAGAAATTGAAGACATGGAAAAACTGCCTCATCTTCCTCAAGTCAAATCTATACCTCTGAATTCATCTGTATATAGCTGCTCTCTTGTTTACAGTGGAGATATTTCATTACTCCTGTCAAAGCTAATGCCTCTACTGGTTTTAATAATGAAATTACTGCCAAACAGTTGGTTATATACAGTCTCCATTTTCTTAACTCCCTTCATCCTTAAAACCGTTTCAGTCTTGCAACAATATCCTCTAGTTCAGTAGAAATTTTGTTCAATTCCACAAATTATTAAACACTGCCGACACATCCAACATTGTTTTAAATTTCAGAAATATGGCAGTTTTAAAATAAAACAAAAGCCTTACTTTCTTGGGTCATATATTCTAACGAGGGGAGACATTTTATAAACAACTTAGTAAATTACACTTGTTAGATTTTTATAAGTGCTAGAAAGAAAAAAATTAAGCAAAAAAGTATAGAGGTGTCAGAATTGGGTATGGTTGATATTAAATTAGGTGATCTGGGAAAACATCACTAAGATGGTAATACTGGGAAAAATTAAAAAGAGTGAAGAAAATATCCATAAAACAACCCAGAGAAGAAGTATTTTTAGGGAGAGGAAATGGCAAGTATCAATTCAGGAAGGAGAACTGTGTCTGGCACATCCCTCTCCTGCACTGACTGTTTTGTTATCTTGTTAGCTTCGGCTCCAAAGCAATGCTATGTTGTAGTTTCTCAGTGCTCAAAATGCTTACTCTCTCTTCCGTTCACCTATACTCTCTCCCTTAGTGGCATCATGCATTCCACGGGTTTATGTATCAGCTCCATTCTGATAACTCTAAAATATATATCTCTAGCCAAGGCTACTCTTCTGAGCTCCATCTCTATATATCTATCTGTCCTCACATTTTCACCTGCCTCTTGAACCATGTCCTAAATAAGACATCTGTGTGCTTCCCTTGTTTTCCCCATCACAGGTAATAATAAAATAACCTTTCCAATTCTCAGCCAAAATACAGTCATATTCAATGTCTCTATTTTTCTACCTGTAGCATTCAATACATCAGTAATATTTGTAAGTTTTAATTTCAAAATTTAATTCAAATATGCATGCATTGCTTAGCTCACCTGCACATATTCTGATCCACATAAGGTATGGACGTAATCTCCTAACTAGTTCCTTTGCTTACACAGATGGCTCCTCCTTCAATCGATTTTTCACAGTTCGCCAGGATAATTTTTTGAAAATATGAAACTGGTAATTCTGTCTCTTGATTAATGTTCTTAGTTGGCATCGTAATCCACTTAGAATATAATTCAGTCTTTTCCATGATCTAAACAGAGCTTTATTATCCCATATTTCATCCATACACTAAACTTAGCTCATAACACTCTAGTTATACTAATCTTTAAATATCTCAAGGTAACTCAGCTCTTCCTGTGACACAAGACCTTTGTACTGCTGTTTGTACATATAGAGTTTCCTTTTCTTCATTCATATATGGTTAGTTCTCTCACATATTTTAGATAACAGTTTATAGTCTTATCAAAGAGGTCACCTATATATTAGCCACTCATATTTTTCTATTACAAGACTTTGTTAATGTTGTTTATAAAAATTCTTACTATCTACATTTACATCTTTCCTTAATTTTCTGTCTTCCTATACTTCAAAACTTTTTTTTTTTTAAATTTATTATCATATGTGTATCTTTCCTACTGGATTCTAGAGTTACAACTGTTTTTTTTTTTTTTCATCATTTTATTCAAGCCCCTACCAGAATCAGTGGCTCATAGAAGGTGTACAGTAATTTTTGTTTAATACAAGATTGAAAAAAATGAATTAATATATTATTATGAAGTAAAGAGAAATACAATCAAATTGGGCAAGAATGAAGCATACTATTTTTGAAAGCATCAGAGTTTGCTTACGTAAGTAATCACAGTGACCACTAATATTATACTTGGTAAATTCCTATTCTAAAGATAGAGTATCATGTTAACATTCTGTGATAAGGTATAAAGGAGGGAAAACAATCCGAAATCTTTGACTAATGGTTTTAAAGTAAAAGGTCATGTCTGTCTGTGCCGTGATTCATTGTCCACAGAACTCCTCATCCCTGTCAGAAGGTACTAACCACTTCCAGTTGGCATAGGGTGAAATAAGTTCTTCTCATTGCCTTGTTCTGCCCAGCAGGATCAATCCATTTCCTTTAAATACCATTTTTAACAAGATGCTTTCTTATTTAAATAAAGCCACCTCCCCCGTGGCTTCCCTTTCATATAAACTAAAATACCTAATCCTTAGCCCGATGTGCAATCTTTTATAACTGTCCCTCACTCATTCTTTCCCAGATCTGAGCAATTCAGTCACAAAAAAAGCTTCTATTCATGTTGAAATTATATATTTGGCATTCCCCTAGAGACCTCTACCACTGAAAGTATATTCCAACGTAAACTTCGACCTCAAATACTCTATTTTCCTATTCTTCCTCCATCTCACCTGCTTTGTTTTCTAATGGGCATGCATATTTTAAGTTTCTACTCAAATGCTATCTCATCCCAAAGAGATTTGGCATTCTTCTGAACCTGTCAAATCACTCATTTTATTTTTACTTTAGCATTCACACACAAGCATTATATTCTTGTTGAAAATAACTCAACAATGCATAAATTCTCCTTCATGTGTGTTTTCCCTCACTGCCACACTTCCCTTCCCAAAGGTAATGACTGTTGTTAGCTTGGAGTACATATTTACAAAGCCTTTCTTAGGTATCCCCTGAAGTTGAAGGGTAGATGCTCCCTTCACTCCAAACAATTAGGTCATATCTTACTGATTCTAAAACTTGTTTTAGTCAATTAACTATATATTTTTGGGGTATCATTTCATGGGATAATGTATAACTTTTCCACATTAATTTAACTCTCGTATAATATTTTCTAGAATGGATATAACCATCGCTTATACCGATGGGCCTTTAGGGTATCTCTAGATTTTCTTTATTTTAAGCAATGTTAAAATAGGAAAAACTTTTTTTGTACATAATGCTTTATTAATTTAATAATTGTGTTTTAGACACTTAAGATAAATGACTTTTTAAAAAGCTGACATTGTGGAGAGAAAAAAGATAGGAGATGACATACGGTGTTGAATAGGATACTTAAAGTAAGCTTCTTTGAGACTGTAAGATTCGAGCAAGGGCCAAAGCAGGCTAAGAGGTTAACTGAATAGATAAACGGAAGAATAACATTCCAGACAGAGAAATCAGAACAATCTTTAAGCTGGAACCACACCTAACATGTTGGAAAGAAGTGAAAGAGACCCACATAACTAAAACAGTGAGTGATGGATAGCTAGGAAGAAAAAAATGTCAGTCCAAAGAATATAGGACTTTTACAAAAATTACATTATAAAACCATTCCTTTCACTGGGAATGAAATATAGTTTCATTACAAAACCTTTGCCTTTTACTGGAATGAAATCTGAAGCCACTGCAAACTTTTGAACAGAAACAAAAATAATTTAAATTTCTCTATCATATAGTCAGACCACTTTAAGTTTTGCCAAATTGCCCTCTCTAAATTTTGCATCATTATACATGTCCGCCAATAATGTATATGAAAATGCCTCTTCTACTTCATCCTGAAATATATATGGGTATTATCAATCCTTTAATTTTTTTTCTTATCTGATTTATACTACATTTTTCTTATCTTATGCTTTATACTACATTTTTCTTATAACTATGTAGAGTGGATGTGATTTTATGCATGTATTGGTCACTGTTGCATCTTCTCAATCTGAATCTCTTATTTTATATTGATAATATTCACCTTTTTTACATGTATTCATGTACAATCCCCAACACATTTTCGATGAAGTATAGTTTTCTCCTTTATCTTTGCTTTTCTCTGATATTTTCTAGACCCCACTAAAGTTCTACTAGCTTATATACAATACAGGAAAAAAAGATCTTTGTTCAAAGGAATAATGAATGAAAAACAGTTATCCCTGGGATGTGGTTCCACAGTATAGCAGTTAGCATGTCTGCTTTACATGCAGAAGGTCCTGGGTTCGCATCCCAGTGGAGCCACGGTCCATGGTCTACAGCCATGCCACCCCGAACAAGCCTGATGTCGGAATCTAAGCAGGGTCGGGCCTGGTTGGTACTTGGATGGGAGACCACCTAGGAAGACCAGGTGCTGTAGGCATAAATAATAATAAATAATTTTTTATAAAAAGAAATGCAGTCATCCCTGGGTGTTTGGGGGGCATTGGTTCCAGCACCCCTCTGCAGATACTAAAATCCATGGATGCTCAAATCTCATATAAAATGGCATTGTATTCACAAATAACCTATGTGCATTCTCTTATATACTTTAAATTATCTCTAGATTACATATAATACTTAATATAATGTAAATGATATGTAAATAGTAACTATATTTTATTGTTAAAAAATGACAAGGAAAAAATCTATATGTGTTTGGTACAGTCACGTGCCACTTAACGACTGGGGTGCTTCTGAGAAATGTGTTGCTAGGCAGTATCGTCACTGTGCAGATGTCACAGAGTACACTTAACAAACCTAGATGGGAAAGCCTACTACATACCTAAGCCATATGGTATTCCACTGTTGTATATGCAGTCCATCACTGATCAAAACATCATTATGTAGCACATGACTGTACAGATGCAACCATCGTAGGCCTAACTACATAGTAAAAGTTAACAACAGTGCAACTTTTTCCCAATTATTTTTAACCTGAGGTTGATTGAATCCATGATATGGAACCCATGGATGCAAAGGGCCAACTGTATATAGTTTATTTTTATAAAAAGCAAACATTTAGTTGCCATTGTAAAAATGCTCTATTATGCAATGTATAAAAATAAGATGTCTTATTTGTTTCCTTTTAATTAACAAGTAATTTAATTTAATTTCATGCTCAGTATAATCATCTATTTTATTTAGTATTAAATATTTATAGAAGAGTAACCCAAGCTCACGTACCAGTTCCCCATATGTTCCCAACTTTAAAACATTCTATTCTATCAATTTAAAGATTTATTGCTTAGATATTCTTATAGGAAAAAAGTTTACTACCTTTAAGATCTATTATGTTAAAATTCACAGAAAATATTGTCAATCTAGTGGTGTAATAGTGCAATAATCACCCAACATTGTAAAAGACTACTATTTTTTTTAAACAAAAGATAATCTTTTTTAAATGAAAGAGTGCAATGATAGAAGCAAGGATAAAATTAGAAAGTAAAATAAAATTGTAAAAATAAAGCAAGATACTAAATAAAAGAAAGCTAAGGCTATTCATTCTCAATCAATTATTTCAATGATACCTGGTATACCTGCAAAATTTTTATTCACATGTAGTGTAAAATATACAATTTACCCTCTTTTTTGTAAAATCTAGGAGAAATATAAAAAAATAACTGTCACTTGAAAGTATGTTAATGTCAAAGAAAAAGTGGAATAGCAGCAGTGAAAATCAAATAGACTGTCATGTGTAGTTATTTGCCAGGGAAATGATTTTAAACCTAAATGTATTTTCCTTGTTTTATGCATTAGAAAGTAATGGTTTAATATTCTAAATGAGAAGTTAAGAGTAATACATTCCATTATTTGTGTGGACTTTGAATACATAATCTATTAGTATAAAAAAAGTCATATTTTTTTGAAATATGCAGGTAAATGGTATGTGCTTGATAAAAATTATAGTTTTTA
The DNA here is from genome assembly GCF_000151845.1 of Pteropus vampyrus. NCBI lineage: Eukaryota > Metazoa > Chordata > Mammalia > Chiroptera > Pteropodidae > Pteropus > Pteropus vampyrus. Next base: position 6,059,634 of record NW_011888857.1, read on the forward strand.
GCTAGGTACTTTTATAATGAGGAAACTGTGCTAAACATGAAATAATATCAAATATTTTGTAAAGACAGATATCAAGTTGTTTTCAACTTATTTTGGTTGTATTGTTACAATGAACACAAAAACAACATTTTGGCTATAGTTCTTGCTCATTTATGTAGATATTGAATATTTGGATTTGAAAAAGTTAACTTTATGCTAGAAAGAACCTCATATTCCTGGTATGGCCTTTACTACTTTTTTGTTTGTAGTTTTATTGTCTGCTTATGATGACTAATTTTATGTGTAAACATGATTGGGCCATGAGGTACCCAGATAGTTTGTTATACATTATTCTGGAAAATTTCTTAGACATCGGTCTTGGCAAAAATTTTTTAGATATGACATTAAAAGCACAGGCAACAAAAGCAAAAATAGACAAATATGAGTGGTTATATCAAACTAAAAAGTTTCTGTACAGCAAAGGAAACAATCACCAAAATGAAAGTTAACCTACAGAAAGGGAGAAAATATTTGCAAACCATATGTCTAATGAATTAATATCCCATTAATATATAAGGAACCCTTACAACTCAGTAGCAAAACATACACAAATAACACAATAAAAAAATGGACAATAGACCTAAATAGACCTTTCTTCAAAGAAGACATGCAAATGACCAACAGGTGTATGAAAAAGTGTTCAACATCATTAATCCACTAATCACCAGGAAAATGAAAATCAAAACCACAATGAGATAAACCCCTCAGACCTGCTGGGATGACTATTATCAAAAAGATAAGAAATAGCAGTGTTAGTAAGGATTTGGAGACAAGGGAACATTTGTATACTGTCGATGGGAATGTAAATTGGTACAACCACTATGAAAACCAGTATGAAGTTTCCTCACACCATTAAAAATAGAACTACTCCATGATCCAGCAATATCACTTCTGGGTATATGTCCAAAAAAATTAAAATCGGTTTCCTAAAGAGATATCTGCACCTGAATATTTATTCTACAATAGCCAAGACATGGAAACAACCTGTGTCCATTGACAGATGAATGCATAACAAAATGTGATATATATATTAATTATATATATATAATTAATAACATATATGTGTGTATACACATATGTGTGTGTGTATATAAATTATATATCTATTTTATATATATATATATATATATATATATATATATATCATCGAGCCATAAAAAGATGAAAACCTGGCTGTTGTGACAACTTGGATGAGCCTGGAAGACATTTTGCTAAGCAAAATAAACCAGACATGGAAAGACAAATATTCTGTGCTCTCGCTGTATGTGGGATCTAGAAAAGTTCAACTCACGAAACCAGAAAATGGAATGGTAGCTACCGGATGCTGGGAGTTGGGGAAATGGGGAGATATTGGTCAAAGGGTACAAACTTTCTGTTATCAGATGAATTAGTTCTGGAGACCCAATGCATAGCATGGTGACTATAGTTAATGATATTGTATTGTATACTTGAAATTTGCTAATAGAGTAAATCTTAAATGTTCTCATCATGCAAATACACTGCCCATCTACAAGGAGATGCTGACAAACTGACAGACGTCTGACGAGGGCAATTAACATTTCCATTCTTTGTATACCTTGGTATCACTGGGGCTTACAAACAGTAGATGATCAATTCATACTATTTGACTGGCAATGAGGGAGCAAGATGAAAGGGATGTGAGGGAAAAGGCAAAAAAGAGAGAGAGAAAAGAAAAGAAGAATAGTGTCTACAATAAATTCTCCCTTCCCGGCATGCAAAAGTGAAGACAGAGTTGCTAATGCCCTTGGAAAGGAAGGGCTAGGCTCCGTGTTTACTTTTCAAGTAGCTCCCAGCTTCCCTGTGATGCTTCTCTAGCAGCAGTAGACTTGCTTTGATGGCAAACACGTTAGAGGTTTTTAAATCTTTTTAAAAGATCACCCCAGGGCCTTTCCTTCACTGAGCAGGATTAACAACAGTGACCTGCATGAGCTTCCTCAGTGGGAATGCAGCTCTAGTGCAAGCCACACTTCTCGGTGTGTCTGTCCTTTAAGTACTTCATTTCCTACAAGGTGAAAAAAATGCAAGGTGTACCAAAACAAAATAAATGTCCCGAGGTTAGACAGGGAGTGAGATGGTCTTCACCTTCTTTATTATGTGGATTCGATTTGGAGGAAAGAGTCTTCATTATCTTCTCTATTTTCTATCTGTAGCATTGCTGGATTTGATTTCTTAATGATGCTTGAAATCATTAACTGGAAAACTTTTGTTGTGAGAACAGTGATCACAGACTTCTCTACTTAACACAATCATAATGACTGGCCAGGAACTTCACCCACTCAGTCTCAAATAATATTCACAAAATTCATGTTGATAATAGAGAAAATAAAATAGAGTGCATATTGCTAATAGAGTCACTTAGAGTCGGGAGGCTATTAAGGAAATGGAGCCTATGCACCTCATGCGCCCTAGTTTCAGAGCTGCTATTAAGTTACTAACCTGTTGCTAAACTCAGCTCAAGGCTTAACCATAAACATCCTCGAACAACTGCAACATGGACATACGTGAACTTGACTTCTTTCCTTGAAGTTTTTACCCCTCTTATTTGCATATTTTAACTAACCAATCCTGGTCGTCCTAGCCAACAATTCTTCATTTGCATGGAGGAATTACATTTGTGGTTTTTGTCTTTATATACTCTGCTTTTCTTTGTTCTCTTTGAAGCACAGCATAAATTGTTATCTGAATCTGTGCCTCCTAGGTTAAAACTCTTTTCGCTTAGTTAAATGTTTTTTGTTCTTTATTATAGACTAAACCTCTTATTTGGTTAACAATATAAAATTTATAGTGTTGTCTTCATTTTACAAATAAGGGAATTGAGGCTCAGAATCTGAATGCAATTGACTTGCCCAAAGTCGCAAGGCTAATAATAATATAAAGTGGGTTTGGATCCAGCTTTCCTGACTCCACAGTCCACACTATTTTCAATACCAGAACTGCTTTTCTGGCTTCGAATTATGTATTGTAACACTACTGTCATATAAAAATAAGAGAATTGAACTTAATAAATACCTTAGTACAAGTCTGTGATTTTCTTAATTGCTCTAAAAGACATATTTCTTAAAATATGAGATCTTGGAAGTCTTCTCAAACATTTATTTATTCAGAGTGATTCTAAGACATTTTACTCACTTAGAAAGTAGACAGACTTAGGAGGTTACTAGTTTGTGGTTAACTACTGAAAGAAGAGGGTTTTTGTTTGTTTGTTTTTGTTTTTGATCTTCTGAATTTTTGAGAGATTCTCTTATGGCCTCTACAGCTTCTGTTTATAATGTTCTTACCTTTATTACTTTATGTATAGGATATAGTGGTAGGAATGCAATAGATATTACATTCTCAATATATCTTGTTGGCGAATTATCTAGCCTATCTAGTCTAACTGCAGTCTTAAATATGTTTTGAATCCATCCATATCTTTTCTTCATCAGAAAGACGTGAGCTACATAGAAGAATTAGCTTCATTTTTAACACACTTTGAACTAGTAGACTGGATATGTGAAATGTTTATATTAATATAAAATGTTTTAACCTTCACTTTGCTCTTCCCAAAATTTATAGGCTATTTTATTTATACTGCACATTATTTCCATTAGTTCACCATGTATTACAAAGTGAATTTGATTTGATTTGATGGCATTTTTCCAAGAATGAATTGCACTCTTGAACTAAGAAAATATCACTTTAGTTACTTTGGTTAAAACGCAAAACATCTAAGTGCATGCATAAAATTTGTAATTTTTCTTCAATCAGAAAATTAATTTGTGTACCACCACAAATTATTTCCATTGACTTTTCTTAACTACATGACATTTTAAGAAATACATTTCAGAATAAGCAAAGACAGCTGAGTTGACAATAGGACATATTTCTAAGATATTTTATATTCACCAACTTTTACTGTGAATATAGTGAAGAATGTATAAATAATACATCATATGTTAAAAGGAAACAAAAATGCAAATTAAATAAGGTTCACTCTATATTTTTATCTTTTTATCCAAGTTAAGAAAGGTACGTTATGACTCTGAATAGCAGCGATTATGAAAAAGCCAAGCATATGCTCTCATTTAACATCAAACCAGCTCTTAACTATTCAAGAGATAGTGTATTAAAAAAGATTTATCTAAGTTTTTAGTTTTCTTCTTTTGGTTCTGTAACCAATATTTACACAATAATTTTTACTTATTAGAAGGCAGGCTAGCATACTAGACACACACACACACACACAGTGTTGAAACTCATACTGTGTCATTATATTTTCTAGTCAGATTTCTAAACTTCTTGAGCAAAGACTAAATTAAAGACTGTGAGTGCTTAAAGGATTATTTCAAAGTTGAATTAATCACATTATCTCTGTCACACATCAGTAGGTAGTACAGAGGGTTATCTTTACTGATTTAGGGGGCTTGTTTATTTGAGAATCTTGATTTCCTAAAAATCCCTTGATAATCTGACAATTTACTGAAAACATGTACACTAATTGCACTCCAACATTTATCTTTACTCATTTTTAGTAGAAGTAATTTTAAAATGTCACTAATATAGATCCTTGAATTTGCATAATTTCTTTTTCTTTTCTTTTTCACATCAGCTTTTCGAAATTAGGTGGTAACTTCCAGAATGTATAATCTCATAGACTTCACATGGCATGTGTAATCATGGGATAAACTTGCCTATTTATCAATTAATTCATCCAATAGTATCCAGTGAATGCATATAATGCATACATAATAGCAAATAAGGCAGATACAATTCCTATAGTTAGGAGTTCATATTTCAGTAAAGAAGACAATTATACTAGTGATTGTAATCTTAGTAGGTAAGAGTTATAGTAAATAATTATAAGTCAGCATAAGAACAAATTATAGAAACAGCTATGTATTATCTGTATATCCCACGATTCTCCTAAAGCTTCAATAATTGTACCATTTTTAAAAAAACGATAAAACTAGAAAAATACATTAATCTTACCATAACTTAAAAAAATAAAACATTTTAAAACTAGGTTTAAAAAAATTCTTTAAGTGAAAATAATAAAAAGCATAACTTCATGAGAGAAGACATCAATGTGTTTTTATTCAACAATTCATACCTAGCTCAGTGCCTGTCACCTAGTAAGGGCTAGTTAATATTTTTAAAATAAACTATGAATGGATTTAAAAAAAAAAAACTAGTGATATGTACTGAAACTTTTCTATTTCCATGTCTCAGCTCAATGGTGTTTTATGAAATGTAACTGGTCTGTATTATTATTGCCATTGCTTCAAGTTACCATGTGTTGAATACCTAATATGTCATTAAAACTTTGATACCCTTATGCGGAAGTTATAATATATGTGTAAACGAGGCTTATCGAACTTAAATAACTTGCCAAAGGTCACGTGTACAATAAAGGTCAGGGCTGAGATGCAGACTATCATCTGTCTGACTCATCTGATATGACTGACTGTCTTCCCATGACATACAGCTCCTTCTACTAAGGCAATAACTGATTTCTTTCCACCCATATGTTATTTTACAGCGCAGTGAAAATAAACCTGCTTAGCAGTGGCTGTCTCTGTATAAGCTATTGAAAATGTTACTACCATCAGAAGTCAAATGAAAAATACCTCTCACAACTCATTTCCTAGCTAGAGGACATAACACAGTCTAAATGCCAAGGATAGTTTTCTTGCAGAGCAGGCTGGGTGCCTGGATGCAGCACTATATCTTATTTTGGAGAAAATAACCTTTCAAGGAAGAATAAATGCTTCTCAATGATGATATGAACTTTCTTACAAAGAAATTCACCCCTCATTTGTCAAGCTTAAATTAACATTGGGAGATGTACTGTGCTTTCCAGAGGGATGGCAAGCCCTGCCTTTGATACAACCTTCTTCTCTTCTGATATATTTCAAAGTTAACAAGCACATATTAAAATAACAATCTATCTAAGAATATGTATTATGTTAATACTTTGAATGTTTTTTTCTTTAAAGGAATTGATGTGTAAGACTTGGAGCTTATTATTAAGTAACAGAAGTAGTCGGGGATATAAAAGTTAAGATTCAATTAGAATGTTTAATAAAATGTTTGATTTTAGGGTAATTACAATAAACCCATCTGGAATTCATTAAAAAACAGTAACTAAGGAAAAGCTGTGCATTGTAATGTGGACATTCTGCTGTGACTTGGGGTCCAACCTTCCATGGTACAAAGTTTTGAACTGAAATTTTTAAGACTTGCTTCGTAACTATCTAGCTATGTGAACTTAGATATGCATTCTTTCTTTTTCATTTATTAATCTATGGATGATATAAAAATTTATTGAATTCTTACTATGGGCCATGCATTATCCTAGGCACTGGATATAATTTAGTGAATAAAATATGTGTAGTAATAGCCTTTATGGAGTTAACAATGGTCAAATATATAAGTCAAAAACGACAATCTACCTGTTTATCTACTATTCCCCTAAATTCCTTCCTTCCTTCCTCCCTCCCTTGGTAGATAGATAGATAGATAGATAGATAGATAGATAGATAGATAGATAGATAGATAGATAGATAGATAGATGATAGATACATAGGTATACACACGTGTGTGCATGTGTATATATGTGTAAAATCTACATATTTTATATTCATATTTATAAATTATAGTAAATAATTTACAGAAAATGAACAAGAAATAATAAAAAAAAGAATATAGATAGTGTACTTAGAGTAGTCAGGGAAAATGATGTTCCTGAAATGTGACATAAGAAGTCTTAAAGAATATGAGAATGCCAGCTGTGCCAAGAGAGGGGCTTTAGAGTTCTAGATAGAAGGAAGAGCATGTGTGAGGGCTCTGAGACAGAGCAATGTTAGGGTGTTCAAGGACACTAATGGGTCTATTGTGGCTAAAAAAAGGGAGGAGGCAGTACAGGATAAGTTAAATACAAGGTCAGACAAGGACATGATCATTCATACATGGATTTATAAAACTTGGAAAAGTATTGGTACATTAATGTAGATACAAAACAACATGATTTTAGAGAGTAACTTATGATTTCAAAGCCTTTGATGGATTATAAGTGGAGAAGAGATTGGAACAAGTTTAGAGTAGAAGCAAGAGGGAAGCTGGTACAGTAAGGCAGTGTAAGGCAGCTAAGGTTGGATGTTTGAATTAAGCGAGAGAGTAAACAGATAAAAAATAAATACAGTTATATATTTGGAAGAAGAAATAGAACAAGTTACTTGATCAGTCTGTTTCTTGTATTCTCTATGAAAATTTTCAATTATTTATAACATTCTCTTAGAGTTATATATTATATAAAAATAGAGATTTTATTAAGGAATAGTAGAATATCAGATATCACTAAGAAAGTCGTAGTGCAACTTTTGCTTCAAACGAAATGTATCTGATCCTAATTAGGTCAGTTTTTTTTTTTAATTTTCTTCACTTGTTAATTGGAGTTACTAAGTATTTTTTCCAAGTTCCAAGGTTCTTTATTTTACTTGTAACATCTAGAACAATGTCATAACCATACTATATAAGTATTTTGAATTTGTTATAGTCTAATTCCTATACTGCTATATTCTAATAATAGTGTGAACAGCTTTTATTAAAAGTGTTTGGATTATATACTAACTAATGCTTTGGGATCTGGGTAAGAAATTTGTAAAAATATCCACTTAAGGAAGACACTGTCAAGAGATCATTCATAAATTATTTATATGGTTTCTCAGAAACTACACTATGGGGTCATTTGGGCAATATAGAGAAAATGTCCACTTATACAAACTATTTCTCTTTAAAAGCTCATTCATAATCCAATATTATTTCACTGATTTCTTCTCTTCTAATTCTGCCATTTAAGATAAGGAAGAGTAAAATCTGCCAGTAGCATTTTGTTAATTTTTGTATTCTTTGAAAAATTAAAAAAAAATAAAGAATTTTGTATGACAGCAATATTAATGATAATTTTTAAATTGCAATCAGCTATTTCTTAAAACTATTTTTCAAAGAATTATACCTTTTTTCTTATTGTAGCTGTTAATAGTCATCATCACATATTAAAAAATAATACAGCATTATTGCAACAGTTTTTACTTAAATGTAGAGTTCATATGGTATAGGTTGTGTAAAAGAATATTTCATTTTCTACCATAATGGTTCAAGTTCAGAAATCCTCTATGGTGAACTATTTTCTGTTGTACAATCCAGCACATATAACACTCTACACATAATGTTAAAATTTTATACTCTAACAAATGAGCCAAATTTGACTTTATGGAGATTACTTTATAATTTATAATAATAACCCAAATCATCCCAGTCTCTAAAATTGTCACAAAAATTCTCAGGAAAATTGAGATATTTTCTATTCCCTTAATAGCAAATGCATTTGGAAAGCTTGACATTACAAAGTTCAGAAATGCTAGTTATATATCTTTTCAGAAGTATGTTAAAAAAAAACCAGGGTCTATTTTTTGCCTAGGCATTTGTCCATGGTATAACATTATTGGTCACATAATCCAATCCTGTTTTAAAGGGTTTATCAATTTACCTTGTGCCTAATTTTCTTAAACTGATTACAAGATAAAAAACAAATATCAAGGTCATGTCTACTGTGAAGCTGGGACTGTATCACAGTTTCTAACCTTAAGGAGGCAGATTTCAAAAGTATGGTTCACTTCCTGGAAACCAGTAAAACATTCCAGTCAGACCATAACATACATGATACAGGAGCAATATTTCTAGGTAAAAATTTTAGTTTAGATTTTTAATTTAAATTTGCAACATTATATTTTCCTTGTTATATGGGGAAGAGGGAAGACTCTAAAATATCTGAAAAATCTTTTAACCAATTCTACCTATGGGACAATGACATAAGGGGACATTTCATTGGATTTTACATTTAGAATTCTTAAATGGTACAGAAAGAGGAGAAAAAGAGGAAGAGAGAGAAACAGATAGGAAGTCCAACTCTAATTTTTTCTTTTTTTCTGAACATGTCCAAGGAAAGTAGCATTTGTTGTTTATGAATATGGGAAAATAAAGCCTGAGACAGTAGTTGCACATGAACATGTAAACATCTAAATATTTAGTAAATAAAACAATAGAAGGGATGAAAATGTCATTCTGCACATGTTAAATTGGGGGGTGGGGGTAAAGGCAACAGCATTTACTTCTCATTCACTTTGCATTTTACATTTAAAATAAGGACCAGAAAAACAAAAATGCATATTAATGTGAACATCATTTAAAAGAAAGAATGCTGTTCAGATCATTTTCACTTGTAGAAGGGAGAAATTCAAGGAAACTATAACTTTTGAAAAACAGTTTATGAGAACACATGGCAGCTGCCACCTGCAAGGCACTATTCAACCACAGCCGGAGAGAAGTAAAATCGACTTTCATTTACTGTATCTGAGGAAATTATAAATTACACAGCACATACCACAATGTTTATAAATCTCAGAACTGGGTTTCTTAGCCACAATCTTGTTTGTTTCATTTTGTTTTTGTGTTGTTATCCTCCTGATGATTCCCAGTGAAACTGACAAAATGAAAGGACTGAGGCACCTGTCGGTGGGAGCATGAAAGAAGGAGCAGATGAGGTGACTGTGTTTCACTTTGCAACCAAAGCATAAGGAGAGAAATATTCAAAGGAGGAAGATAAAAAGATTACTAGCTGACTCTCCTGGGCAAGTGGCAAGAGGAAATGAAAGAAAAACCAGAGTCTAGACCCACTGCAAGTCCTTGGGATGAGAGAAAACCAAGTAGATTTCAAGAAAGCCATGTTCAACAGTGCTAAATGTGTCTAATAATTGCCACTCTACAGTTACTGTCAGGCACAAACTGAAGAGGAATTTTCCACTCAAATGGCTAACCTTGTAATCAGCTCTTTGTTCTGCTTCTGTAGACATGATTGCCACATAGGCCCAAGGGCAGGGTGACTTCTAAATCAACTGAAGACTCACCCTCCCCTTTGCTTGTTCTGTCTAGATAACAGATGTATCCCCTTTGCTTGTTCGTGGATAAACCCTATAAAAGTAAGGTTACCCCTGAGCTTGGGGCCCAGATCTTCAGAGTGCTAGCTCTCCTGGGACCACTGGCATAATAAACCTGAGTTCTCTAACTCTCTGAGTGCTGCTTGGTTTCTTGCAGGTCTGATTTTTCTGCAACAAATATCCAGCACAGTTACTAACACATACTAAGTTAATAATAAATGGTAATTCTTATCCCTTAACATAATTTTTTTAAACTATAGTTCTATATAAACTAGTTTCATTGAGTGGATGATAATCAGCAACATCAAATATTTTAAAATTCAGAAGAAAGACAGAAGCATTCAAAAGATTTAGCAATTGGAAGTCTAATGGCCATGTTAATGAAGAACTTCAGTACCAAAAGAGTTTTAGAAGACAAATTGCAGTAGATTGAGAAGTGAATGTGTAGTAAAGATACTAGAGCAGTAAAATAACCCTAAAACTGTAAGACTTCTAGAAGAAAACAGAGAAAAAGCATCTTGACATTGGTGTTGGCAAGAATTTCTTGAGTGTGACACCAGATGCATAGACATGAAATAAAAAATAGACAAATAGGACTGCATATAACTAAAAAGCTTCTGCAGAACAAAAGTAACAAAATCAGCAAAGTGAAAAAGCAACCTACGCAATGGGAGAAAATATTTTCAAATCATATGTCTAATAAAGGGTTAATATTCCCAAATTTTAGAAACTTCTAGAACTCAATACAAAAAAAAAAAGGCAAAAAAATAATACATTATTTAAAAATGGGTGAAAGACTTGAATAAACAATTTTTCGAAGAAAGCATACAAATGGTCACCAGGTATATGAAAAGGTGCTCAGCATCATGAAAATGCAAATC
>NW_011888857.1:6071543-6092461 GCF_000151845.1 Pteropus vampyrus
ACTCTAATTTTTTCTTTTTTTCTGAACATGTCCAAGGAAAGTAGCATTTGTTGTTTATGAATATGGGAAAATAAAGCCTGAGACAGTAGTTGCACATGAACATGTAAACATCTAAATATTTAGTAAATAAAACAATAGAAGGGATGAAAATGTCATTCTGCACATGTTAAATTGGGGGGTGGGGGTAAAGGCAACAGCATTTACTTCTCATTCACTTTGCATTTTACATTTAAAATAAGGACCAGAAAAACAAAAATGCATATTAATGTGAACATCATTTAAAAGAAAGAATGCTGTTCAGATCATTTTCACTTGTAGAAGGGAGAAATTCAAGGAAACTATAACTTTTGAAAAACAGTTTATGAGAACACATGGCAGCTGCCACCTGCAAGGCACTATTCAACCACAGCCGGAGAGAAGTAAAATCGACTTTCATTTACTGTATCTGAGGAAATTATAAATTACACAGCACATACCACAATGTTTATAAATCTCAGAACTGGGTTTCTTAGCCACAATCTTGTTTGTTTCATTTTGTTTTTGTGTTGTTATCCTCCTGATGATTCCCAGTGAAACTGACAAAATGAAAGGACTGAGGCACCTGTCGGTGGGAGCATGAAAGAAGGAGCAGATGAGGTGACTGTGTTTCACTTTGCAACCAAAGCATAAGGAGAGAAATATTCAAAGGAGGAAGATAAAAAGATTACTAGCTGACTCTCCTGGGCAAGTGGCAAGAGGAAATGAAAGAAAAACCAGAGTCTAGACCCACTGCAAGTCCTTGGGATGAGAGAAAACCAAGTAGATTTCAAGAAAGCCATGTTCAACAGTGCTAAATGTGTCTAATAATTGCCACTCTACAGTTACTGTCAGGCACAAACTGAAGAGGAATTTTCCACTCAAATGGCTAACCTTGTAATCAGCTCTTTGTTCTGCTTCTGTAGACATGATTGCCACATAGGCCCAAGGGCAGGGTGACTTCTAAATCAACTGAAGACTCACCCTCCCCTTTGCTTGTTCTGTCTAGATAACAGATGTATCCCCTTTGCTTGTTCGTGGATAAACCCTATAAAAGTAAGGTTACCCCTGAGCTTGGGGCCCAGATCTTCAGAGTGCTAGCTCTCCTGGGACCACTGGCATAATAAACCTGAGTTCTCTAACTCTCTGAGTGCTGCTTGGTTTCTTGCAGGTCTGATTTTTCTGCAACAAATATCCAGCACAGTTACTAACACATACTAAGTTAATAATAAATGGTAATTCTTATCCCTTAACATAATTTTTTTAAACTATAGTTCTATATAAACTAGTTTCATTGAGTGGATGATAATCAGCAACATCAAATATTTTAAAATTCAGAAGAAAGACAGAAGCATTCAAAAGATTTAGCAATTGGAAGTCTAATGGCCATGTTAATGAAGAACTTCAGTACCAAAAGAGTTTTAGAAGACAAATTGCAGTAGATTGAGAAGTGAATGTGTAGTAAAGATACTAGAGCAGTAAAATAACCCTAAAACTGTAAGACTTCTAGAAGAAAACAGAGAAAAAGCATCTTGACATTGGTGTTGGCAAGAATTTCTTGAGTGTGACACCAGATGCATAGACATGAAATAAAAAATAGACAAATAGGACTGCATATAACTAAAAAGCTTCTGCAGAACAAAAGTAACAAAATCAGCAAAGTGAAAAAGCAACCTACGCAATGGGAGAAAATATTTTCAAATCATATGTCTGATAAAGGGTTAATATTCCCAAATTTTAGAAACTTCTAGAACTCAATACAAAAAAAAAGGCAAAAAAAATACCTTATTTAAAAATGGGTGAAAGACTTGAATAAACAATTTTTCGAAGAAAGCATACAAATGGTCACCAGGTATATGAAAAGGTGCTCAGCATCATGAAAATGCAAATCAAAACCATAATGTGATGTCACCTTACACAAGTTAGAATGACTAGTATTAAAAAGACAAGAGATAACAAATGTTGGCAAGGGTGTGGCAAAAAGGGATCCCTTGTACATTACCGGTAGGAATGTAAATTAGTACAGCTATTATGCACAGTATAGAGGCTCCTCAAAAAATCATAAATAGAACTACTACTTAATCCAGCAATCCTACTTCTGAGTTTAAACCCACATGAATTGAAATTAAGATCATAAAGAGATATCGGCACTCTCATGTTCACTGTCGCATTATTTACAATAGCAAAAGATGTGGAATAACCTAAATGTCATAGAAAGATGAATAGATAAAACAAATGTGATATATGAATGAAATGGAATATTATTCAGCTTTACAAAAAGAAATTATGCCATTTGCTACTACGTGAAAGAACTTTGAGGATGTTATACTGACAAAAGCCAGACACAGATGAACAAGTACTATAGAATCACACTTATAGTATAAGAAATTTAAAACAGTCAAACTAATAGAAGCAGAGTAGAATGATGATCACGTGGGGCTAGGGGAAGGGGAAATCAGTAAGATTATGGTCAAAGGGTGCAAAGTTTGTTATGCAAAATGAGTAAGTCCTGAGATCTTCTGTTCAGCATTGTGCAGATAAAGTTAACAATACTGTACTATACAATAAAAAGGAAGAGAGAGAAATTTTTATAAGTTCTGGTTATATTTATGGCATTGTTTATGGTGGTGGTTTGATAGATATATACTTACCTTTAAACTCATCAATATGCATAAATTAAATATGTAAATCATGTTTTGTATGTCAATCATACTTCAATTAAAAAAAAAATGAATCCTAGATACCAAGAACTTTTGCTTTGAAAAGAAGGAGTTAATGCAATGCTATTCCACTGGGGAAAATTTTGCCCTCTTTGGAACATTTAGCAATGTCTACAAACATTTCAGTTGATACAGCTGCAGATAAAGTGTCACACCTGATAAATATCTTACAATGTACTGGATGGGACCTTATAACAAAGAATTATTTGGCCCAAAAATGTTAACATTGTTGAGTTTAGCTAAAAGGTTCAAGAAAGGGTTTATTAATTTTAGGATGAAAATAAAAAAGATGTGTCCATGTCAATAAAATATAGAGGAAAAATAAAGTCATATTGAAGGAACAAGACTGCTAAGAAGGCAGAATTTGTAAATGAAAATAGAAGTCTCCTCCTACCCATCCCAGGCCCTATCCCCTGCTAGAAACACCTACGGCCCCCCACTGGAACCAAGTGGAAAGTCTAAAGCTGGTGTAGACACTGAACATGGGACGGCTTTTCTTGCCACACTGATCTTCCTGGAGACAAAAATGGAATATACTCATGGACATAGAGAGCAAAGAGGGTAGATTTTTTTTTAAATGGCACCTGGTGAGGTTTCAACATGAACATGATGACCTTTTCCTCAGGAAGAAAGATTCAGACATGAAATATTCACATAAGGCTACTGCTCGAGAGGTTAATTAAGAAATATTTGATAGATTTTAAAATTGAGAGGGATTATTTATATTGGATATGCCATATATAATATGGGCCTTCAGTGTATTAGTTGATAAGGATTTTTTCCCTTTTTGTATTTGTTTATTAAGCAATAACTGATGAGGTGGTAAATCAGGAATTTCGAAGAGAGAGGTTCTGAGACAATCATAACTCCTTTAATTACTAGCTATGTAATGCTGAACAGCTCACTTAATCTTAAGGGGCCTTATCAGAAATAGCTACTTTGATGTATTTTGACTTACTCCGATTGAATATAATAAATTAAATACAATAAGATATGCTAATGTATACAGTAACCATGTAACAACTATAAATTCTCTTGCCAGAAGATAAAAATGAATGAATTTACTGTGGCTTCCCCAAAGTAATGGCAAATAAATTAGATAATCAAAAATTATAATTTTAACTCTACTTTTATATTTAGCACTTTATTGTGCTCAAGGAGACTAATTTCACCATACTGGTAAATTTGCAACTACTTTTAAAGAGACTGAAGGTTTAAGTAGAATATTTGCCTCAGTAAGCAAGAAAAAGTTAGGCTCATTGCACAACATAGAATATAAAATAAAACAATTTTTGTCTAGTTCTGTGTAAATCAGTTCAATATTTACGTAGAACTAAACTGTATAATATTTAATAAATTGAATGCTATTAGAGATAACTTACAATTAAAAATGCAACTGTTTCAGAATATATTTTGCTGAAAAGTCCATTCCCTCACATTTATTGTTAGTCTGTTAATAAGCTCTATGCATGCCAGAGTGTGCATTTTTTTTCCAGCTTAGAGCAAGTAAAAAGGAATAGAAAAATAAAGGAATGTGCCTTACTATTGCTTTAAAAATTAAATTAAATATTTCTCCTTCACCTATTTAACCTATTGATTACATCAGTTACTTTCATGTCTTATAATCATTAGTAAGTCCAAATGTTCTGAAAATTTAACACATATATTTCAACTAGTTTAGCGCGATGTTTAGGAAATAGAATTCTTCTTAAGATTCTCTTTCATCTAAATACCATCTGTCCAGTATGTCTATTAAAATTACCAATGTCTATTTTCATATTGAAAATGACACCCACGAAAGAACATTAGAGTTTTTGTGTAGGTGGTACTAAATACCTTAAATTTGCTTTGAATCTGTGTGTGTGTGTGTGTGTGTGTGTGTGTGTGTGTGTGTGTGATGATTAGATAAAAGATTACTTTGATCAAGAAAGAAAAATTCTTAATACTTTAGCATCTGGTATTTTCTTATATCTGTCTCAATACCAATAACTTATAAATCAAATTTTCATATGCAGATATGTTTATAGCAGTGTTATTTATAAGAACAGATATTAGAAGCTAATTCATCAATAAAATGACAACTATGATAATTAATAAAGTTGTGGAAGGGAAATATTTGCAGTCAAAGGAGAAAAATCATAGATACAATTTATAAACATACAAAACCCACTAGGAATAAGTTAAACAATAAATAGACAAGATCTATAAGAAGATAACATTAAAAATCTACACAGATACATAAGGGGCTTGAACACATTCAAAGACATTTTCATGTTTTTTGGAATGGAAGATTCACATTAGTAATTATGTTAATTATATCAATTGCTCTAAATTAATAATATTAATTGAATCAATATTAATTACCACATGGGTAAGGTTTTGGAATTTTTTTTTAATTATTTGAAAATTCTTTAGTTTAAAAGTACAGAGAGTACTCTGGTATCCTTGTAAAGGAAGAATAATGAGGGAAAACTAGCTTTAGTAGAAAATGGACAGGTATTATGAAAATACATTAATTCAGATTAGTATTGGCTCAAATACAGATGGACTGATGCACAGAAACTAGCATATTCAAAATCAATATGGGAAGCAGGATTGTTCAATCAGGGGTTCTGGGTAACAACTGCTTAGCTCTTTTGAAAAAAATATTAACTTAAATACTGATTTCACATAAGCTAAAATGAATACCTAATTGGTTAACTTTATACAAACAAAATGAATATTTAATTGTGTTGGAAAGTTTTTAGCAATAATTTTTAAGTAAAGGGGGTTTTCTATAAATTAATTAAAAACTCCAGAAATCAAAACAGGTTTGCAAATTTATCAGTGCAGATATAAAAAAATCTAGCCCCAAACGTGTGTGTGTGTGTGTGTGTGTGTGTGTGTGTTTTCAGAAGACAGCAAACTAGGAAGAACTCCAAGGCTATAGTGTGGGAGGTGGTTTACAGTGGGATGGAAGGTTAGGCATTTTATGTGATAAATGATATAGATTTAGGGCTCACACACTGGAGTCAGCTGGGTTCATAAGCTGATATGACTGATCTTAAATATTTAACTATTTGAAGCATCAGCTCATCCATAAAATGGTGATAACATCATTGAGTTAACTTAGAGTATCTGTGAAAGTTACTGAGATCATAATAACCCTCCCATAAAAAAGATAATAAAATCATTTCTATTTAAAAAAAAATGTATTTATGGTTAATAGCAGTGAAACTCTGTGACATCTATGGTACCAGCTCTTAGTACCAGAGTTGCAACCTCTGTCCAGTGGTTGCAACTCCAAACCTAGTGTTGTTTGTATGAACACTGTATTTTTAATTTCAGAAATGAAAATGCAAGATTATTCTCAGGCAGCTTCTCTAAGGGATATAAACTGGACTATATTTTACTCTTTCAAATTAAATTTATATCATTGTTTTTTAACTACAGTTATTTATTGGAAATAAATTGCTATAGCGAAATGTTTTAGGTTTTTTAAAATTATTTTTATTTCAGAATACAGCCAAATAAATATACTATTTATTTATTGCTGTCTCTATATGCTTAATATTCTGCCAGTAGACATTTAAAATGAACAATTCATGGCTAAAGATATCTAAAGGAGATCTGATCAGTAAGTAAGGTCTTCAGTTGAATTCTGAATTCTGTTTCTCCTCCCTTTTCATTAGGACAAGGTTTTTAAAAATTCATGACCTTAGCCAAAAAAATAATAATAATAATTCTGCCTTTTTAAAGTCTAGGAAGAGATCAAGTGCCTATTGAGTACAGCACTAACAAAACACAGTTCTCCAAATATGAACATAAACATCGTATATACCAATAAAACCAGTGAGGTGTAGCTATTGGCAGTTACTACAAAATGTGCCCGCTTAAAATAAGCCAAAACATCCTGTCATCCTACCGACAAACCTAAACACATTTACATACCTGAGGATGGTCATTTTCACAACACAGAACATTGGGATTGAAAAAAATAGAAAAGATTTATTGGCAGTTTCCTCTAATGGTTTAAAACAATCGTAGCATTAATTGTAATCCCCAAAGGTTAGCTCTATGAAAACACATAGCTCATTTAAAAGCAAATTGTTAATATCAATCAGGAAAGCATTTAGAGAGTCCAGATAGAATTAATTTTTTTATTCTAAGGGTAGAATTGAAAATTACTGGGTGATAGAGGATGTTTAAGTAAAACTGAAAAGAGCTGGGCACAAGAATAATAAATAACTAATTTAAAAGAGGGAATACTTGATGAATGGGAAAAGGACTAACTGCTCATTTTGTTTCTGGATAAGCCTGTGCACAGCTTTGCTTGCTCTAACTCCTCCATTCTACTGACAACAAAGCTGAAGCCAAAAAGAACATTTGTCCAAGGTTATAGGCAGCTACTGTTAGAGCTCTTGAACTCAGGTCCTTTAATGTTCTTTTAGCATTGCATTTGCTGCCTGGCAGCAGCAAGTTAATGAGATTCTATTTCACTAGGTACTTAAACCCAACCTTTCTGCTTAAAGGGAAAATAATTTAATGAAAAATTCAAGTTCGACTACATTTTCTGAAGAACATTTGAAACTTATGGTTGGAAAATGGAACATAATAAATATTTAACTGACCAGGAAAATACAATGTATATATTCAAGTTTAAATTATGCAAAGTCATACTTTAATCCTTGCCTCCTCTCTCTTCTAATCTACTTTTTGTACATTTCATTTCTCATGATAAAAGTTGAGTTTCAGAGTTAAGCTATTCATAAACAATAGAGGGCAAGGGATGTGCAGTATAATAGGCATGTTGTTTTGCTTCCTCGCATCTATTCTTCTTCCTAGCAAAAGCACATCATTTAATTAGGGGAGCCACTTATGTATGACTTTTTGTCACATGGAAAGCTGATCCATTAGAGGATTCCATTCCTGTGGCTACAGTAATTCATTCAGTGATGGGTACATGGGCCCAATCTGTTCAGAGTGTATCCCGAAATTTTTCAAGAAATAGTGGAGAAAATAACTTTCTCTTTCTGTGGGTGTTGCTGGACCTTCCAGCATATCATTTTTCTCAACATGGAAAAAGACAATTTGAGAATAAAACTACAGGGTTAAGATAAGAGATTTTAAAACATCCACCAGATCCTGAGGACTTTCTTTGGGTTCCTACATCCAGCCATGCCTGAAGCCTGGTAGACTTACTCTGGACTCTCCAAAGAGACCAATAAATTTTTATGTTTAAGTGTTGAAGTTAAATTTCTACTTTCAAGTAAAAAATTTCAGATAAATAACAGCAATAAAACTAATGATTAAAAAGATGAGAAAACTATATTGGTTTTCCTGTAAAAATTTGATTAAACTTGCACTATGTACTCATTGAAGGCAAATGTATTTGTCCCCTACAGCAGTGGTCCCCAACCTTCTTGGCACCAGGGCCCCATGCTCCTATGAGAATCTAAGGCCTGATGATCTGAGGTAGAGCTCAGGCAGTGATGCTAGTGCTGGGGAGTGGCTGCAAACACAGTTAGCTCCTTTGCCTGCCACTTACCTCCCGCTGTGCAGCCTGGTTCTGAACAGGCCACTGACCAGTACCAGTCCATGGCTGGGGTGTTAGGGACCCCTGCTTTACATTATTTGCCTTCTTGACATTGATATTAGTTATTGAGAATTTTGCTGCTGTATAGTTCTCATTTCTGTAAAAGTTAACTAGTAAATTCTTAGACTAAAGTATCCATCCATCCCATGAATCTTCATTGTTTGGGCTTTTGCATTAGCAAATTCATTGCCCCAAAAGGAGTCAGAAGACTTGAGTTTTAAGATACAGGGATTGCTAAGAAGCCAGTTCTGCTCAGCCAATGCAAATAACTGCCTTCTCAAGGCCATTGTAGATTTCCTAGAGTCCGTCTTTCTGCTCGGATGGTATATTTAATATCGATGACTAAGCCTACTTATCACTTGCTATGTTTGCTCAAGTCCTTGGATTGCTAGGCATTAACCATTGTGTGTATAGCACTTTGCCGTTATTAAATAATGTTTCTATATGTTATCTTGTATCCTCATGAAAAAATTGCACAGGAAAACTGATGAGGAGGCTGAAAAGGTTAAGTGACTTGTACAAAGTTACAGAGTAAGTGAGTAATACAGTGAAGACTAGAAAAAAACAAATGGTACAACTCAGTTCATGTATTCTTTCAACCATCCTTTCCTCCTTCCCCCAATTTTTCAACAGAATGCTGGCTTTTGTTTAGTTTTTTTTTTTTTTTTAGCTAAACAATCCATCACCTGTATAGCAGTAATCACACTAAAAATGTCTTGGCTTCCAAACTTTGAGGACAGGAACTTTTTTTAATGAGTCATTTTGTGAGTACTGCCCTTCCCATGATTCAAATCTGAATCTATGCCTGAAAGAAACCTCTCTTCCAGGTCAGGGAAAAAAATCAATTGTACAATTTCCTCTTAATTTCCAAGCTTGTATATATAGTGCTAGAAGATTAAACCATTTTAGAACAGCACCATCATTCATTTTAATTTCATGTTTCAATGTCAATTTAGGAACTCTTCTCAATAAAGGTCTTATCTAGTCATTTCTTTCCTTGATTTCCAATGCTGAAGAGGTTTCTTTTAAAACTTTCATCTCTCTGATATAAAGGCTTTGTATTAGTTCTTATGCAAAATTTATCAGTGTTTTCAGATACTTTTCCTGAGATGTTTCCTTGTAAAGTAAATGACCTCAGGTCAGGGCAGGAAGAAGCTTATCATCTGCAATTTCCAAGGCATTGCTTCTGTAGGCTAACACTACCTAGGATTCTCTTAGTGGTTTTTCATCTTCATCTGTAGGTCCAAGATTTGTATAGGAATCATTGACTTGTTTTTACCTTCTTAAATACCCCCACCTGCCCCCAAATTCACTTTAAACCTCATGTTTTATACAGCCCCCAGCCACCATCCTCAGATCTTCCTTTTCAAAAAATGTTGAGCCTTCTCACTTACTATAAATGCAATCATTAAAATTCTTCTAGGAAATGAGTTTTTGAGTTTGGTAAATAATAAGATTGTGGTAAATAATGTTTACCACATGAAATTATTTAACAAATGTTTGGTAAATAATAAGATTGTCTGCATCGGTAACAGTACACTTAGAAATCCATGCAAAAAACCCCAGACCAAACTCCAAAAACCTGAAACATAGAAAAAACAATATATATATACAATGATCATCACATTATATGTGACAGTAAAAAAAAGAACCAAAATTTATATACAGTAAGATTATATATAAATACTACATAGCTAGTCCGTGGAATAAAACTCAGATGTTAAAAAGATATTTGTAAAGCATTTTTACTATGGCAAAAATTATAATATTAAGGAAAAATGATACTACCAAAGTATCTATAAAATGTAATCATCAATATTCTAAATATGTCTATAGGCAGAAGACTATACGAGATACATTAAAATGTGAAAAGTGATTACCTTTTAAATACAAGATTAAATGTTTATTATGTATTTTTGAACATTCTTATTTTTTCATTTTTTCAAATAAATTTCTAATTTATTTAAAATCTTCATTGTCCTTCCCAGTATATCCTGACTGCAGGATTTTAAATCAAAAGTAATTTTTGTTTGCCATTTTGAATATACCACAGTACTTGTCTTCTGCCAAGGAGCTGCCATTTTGATAAATGATTTTAATCTATTTGTTTTGAATAAAAACTTTGTAGGGTTTTTCCCCAGCAATTTTAAAGACTTTGTATAATTTTATTTTTCTTAAATATTATGTTTTATCTAAAAATAAGTCTTGTAATCATTATCTTAACATTGTATGGCCCTTATGAAGTTTTGCATTTTTCATTGTAATTAAATTATTTTAAAATAATATTATTTCTTTGAATTTTTTATTTTTTCAAATGTCTCAGTTTTTCTCTAGAAAACTTTATAGAGCTATGTTGGGATTTCATTTCCCTGTCTTGCTGAGAGCTGGTAGAAATTTTAATCTGGATAGTCTGTTTAATAAATCTATACTCTAGCTTAATTCTTTCTGCTCTTTAAGAATTTTAAAAATATTTATTTTAAAATTTAAATAATTAAATGTAGTCATTTTAAATATCTCCCTATACATTCTATATACATAAGAAATTTCTGCAGTTGTAGAAAAGAGCTACAATTGGTGATTTTTCATGGCAAACTTTTATTTTGTGAAAGTGATGTTTTCTCATGTCTCTGAAGCTAACAATTGTGTTTATTTAAAAGTCTCCAGAAAACTTCTAGTCAGGATGGTGGGCAAGGTAAAAGAGGGATTTGCCTCCTCCTGTGACCGCAAACAACTTGGAGAACCACCTGAAGTCTAGCTGATCATAACACACACACATCTGAGGATATAAAGAAAAAGCTACATCAAGACTGGTAAGAGGGGTGGAGACGTTAAACAGGCTGGTCCAGCAACCACATGTGGTGGTTGAGCACCCTGAGGTAGAGCGCAGTTGCAGATGCCCCACTGCAGGAATGAGGGGCCCTAGCCCCACACAAGGGCTCCCTAGCCCAGAGTTCCAGTTCTGGGAATAAAAGTTCTCACAAAATCTGACTATAAATCAGTGAGGATTCTGGCCCTTCCAGTGAAAGAGAAAGAACCTGAAAACCCAGATGTCCCCCTTAAAGGGCCTGCACACAGACTCATTCACTCTCAGACACTCACCCTGGGCTCTGGCAGAGAGTGGGGGGCTCGGGAGGCACAAGAGACATACAGAGAAAGACTGAGCTGTGAGGGGCCGGAATGAGGGCTGGAGGGACAGCCACCATTGTTCATTTGTCGGGTCTACTCTAGGGCAGTCTGCAGAAGGGTGCCGCCTTGTCTGTGCTGAACCCTCCCCCAGCCCCTGCATGGCTAATTCTGAATCTGCATTGGCCCATTGAGGTTGGCCTGCTCCACCCGTGTCTCCCTGGGACCTGGCCCCCTCAACCCACAAATTGCCTATATCTGGCCTGTTGCCAGGTAGCCAGTCCCACCATGGCCCTTCCTTGGGCTGCAGATTTGTGGGCCAGGAGCAGCCCTCATCCTCCATGGCCCATGTGTGGCCTGCACATTTTGGGGGTAGCTTTTGGAGGTTGCAGGCTACTGGTGCCAGTCCAATCTGCAATGTCTTTTGGGCAGATAGCTAAAGTTTGTGGACCCGAGGCAGACGATGGCTGGCCTCGCAGTCATCTGTGAATTTTGCGGGAGCCCATAGGATTGGCACTGGCAGCAATACTTTATCAGCAATACTTTATTGGCCTGATGGAATTGACTTTCTCTACTCAGTGTCTCCCTGGGGTCCTGCCCCATCCGACCCACAAATTGTCCACTGTGGGTCCATTGCTGGGCAGCTGACCTCACGCTGTGCCAGTGGACAATGGCTCTCAGCTCATGCCAGATGATCCCCCTGATCACTTCATAGATGTCTAACCATTGTACAGTACACCTGAAACTAATATAAAATAATAAAAAATAAATAAAGTCTCATGTTACCTTAGGTTTCTTGTGGTTTTTTTGGGGTTTTTTTGTTGTTTTTTTTTTTTTTGGTTTGATTTTGTTTTGATTTTAGTGTTTCACATATTGATCAATTGTTTTTATTCTTTTTTCCAGAATTTTTTGGTGATTATTAATTTTATACTTACTATAGCAGTTGAAATTCCCTGTTCAGTGTCTGTGGGCATTGTTTCAGTTTACTATAAATTGCATCTGCTGATTGTGAAAAAAGTGGCAAAATTCTGTGGAGAGTAAAATAAGGGTATTCCATGCAATGAGGTTTTCTCTTAGAAATGAGCTGTCCCCTCTCCTCTTTCTGATGCATGTATACATCAGGCATACTTCTCTTTCAAGTGTTATCATTATTTTTCAGTTTCTTAGTCAACTTCAAAAAAAGTTAAAAAATTGTATAATGAAATCAATAAATGCCCTCTACTTTGGTTCACGGATGGTTATTATTTTACTATATTAGTAAAAACATTATTTTAAAATGTGATAGCTAAATAATGAATCTTAGGAAAATGTGAACCTCTATTTCAACAGCGCAAGAAATAGAGGCTTATGGATATCTATAATAAGATGGACTTTCAATACAAAGGAAAACTGAGCTCGGTGGTTCTAGCAACACTCAAATCCAATGGACTGAAAAGTACAGCTGTGCTGATGAGAGTGGAACACAAAGGTACCTGCTGCCTCAGCAGCCCCAGCTGTGCAAGGACGACATCCGATTCAAGCATCTGTCTGCAGCGCACTGAGCAGACCCTACAGAATCTAATAAAGACAATAATTATTTCAAAAAGGCACCAGGTGTTGACAGCATTTCTAAGTTGGCACAGTCTTCATGAAGTTTCATTCAACCTCATATGCCAACACTGGATTTTTCTTCCAATTAGCAAGTACATGTCTACGAAGCAAAGTAGCTCGAGCTGCAATTCTGTTGTGAGTTAGTATTTTATTATTACTTGCAGATCAGAGAGAGCCTAAGAACAAGGTAAAAAATACACATTGTATTTTTAGATTATTAATGCATTAAGTTTCAAAATATGTGAAAAGAATGATGTCAAATATTTCTGTTTAAACACATCTAGATGTGTAACTTGATGAATAAAATAAATGTTTTCTCTTTAGTTCTCCTCTAAAGGGTATGGTTTCAATGTTTTGATAGAGTAAGATTACTGAGCAGTGTATGAACTGTCATCCATGCAGAAAATGCACTTTAACATACAAGAATAGAGATTTTAAGTGTCTAGATTTTTGATAAAATTCTTCCATCTTCCAAACATATAATCAATTTACGATTTAGGTCTTTATTTAAGGAGAATTATTTTATGTCTTTCATAATGAGAATCCCCAATTTTTTTTGAAAGTAGTCTAATTAAAAAGAACATAGTTTAGAGATATTACCAAACTGTTCCTCTATTTGCATCCAGTAACGTAGTAAAACACTTATTAACTGAAAGGATATCCTGCCTAATTGAATATTTCTGGGTAATTGAAGATTATGGTGAACGCATTTTTCTGTTTAAACATTGACAGTTTGTACAAAGTCTTTCTAAAATGAATGAGTGTGCATTCTTACTTAGAAAGAACCTTTATGAGCAAGGATTTTCCACCCGAATCCCTCTCCACAAACAATCCAAATAGAGTTGAGGATATTTGTGAACTGGGTTGAGGAAAAATTATACTTTTATTTTTACTAACCTATAAAAAAATTTAGTATATCCTTCTATTCTGAATACCAGCAAGAAATCATATTGAATTGTCAGTTTCCGTGACTTTGTCACAAGTAGAAAACACAGATATTTTCACATCATATCATGGTTGTGGCAGAGAATCTAGGTATGTAGTTCATGCTAATCAGGACTTTGAAGTCACAGTTATCAGAAGTGATCAGACTCATTGTTAGATATTGTTATGAGTACTTGTTTTCTATTGCTGCATAACAGATTTACCACAAATTTAAAACTACGTGAGTCAGGAGTTCAGCCTAACTGGATTCTATGCTCAGGGTTTCACAAGCCTGCAGTCAAGCCAGGTTTGTGATCTCATTTGGGACATCAGATCTTCCTCCAAGCTTACACGGTTGTTGGCAGAATTAATTTTTTTGCAGTTGTAGAATGTGTGGTAGCTTGCTTCTTCAAGGTTGACAAAAAAGTTTCTCTACTGCTTCCAGTCTCTGATCTTAGAAAGTCAGGCCCATCCAGGTTAATCTTTCTTTGGATTACGAAAAGCGAACTGATCTTCGACCTAATTATGTCTGCAAAAATCTGTTCACTTTTGCCATGCAACATAACCTAATCACAGGAACGTCCTTCATTATATTCGGGCATTCGGCTCATATTGAAGGAGAAGGGTTTATATACTACACCAATAGGAATCTTGAGATCATTTTACAATCCTTCCTACCATGTGTGTATGTATACACACACACACACACACACACACACACACACACACACACACCCCTATATAAATACACTAATGAAGAAGCACATATATTACAGTATCACAATATTTTTATAATATTTTGATAACTATTTTCAATAAATTCTTCTATTGTATGGATTTTATTTTATGTATTTAAAAACTCTGAGGATTCCATAGGTTTCTCTAGGCTGCCCAAATAATTATGGAACAAAAAATGATTAAGAATCCTAGTTCTAAAAGCACCCTATTTACTCAATTGCTCAGTCCAAAATTTAGAACTCATCTTGCTTCTACTTTTACTAATAATTCATATTCAACATATCAGTTTGTCCCGTCAGCATTACCTTCAAAATATATTTCAAATTCAATCACTTCTATCACTTCTACCATCCCTCCAAAGTATGCCTCCATTATCTCCCACTTTTACTACTGCAATAGCCTTCAAAGTTGTTTTCTTCTTTTATTCTTTTTTTGCCACATATCATTATCTTTTTGAAGACTGTAAATCAAATCAAGTCCCACATCTGCAGAGAAGGCTCCACTGACTTACCAGTTCACTAAGAAAAGAGGGGAAAAAAAAAAGAATTTATCTTGTCTATGGAGTGAAGATTTGGGCAGAATAACGTTCCACACCCTGCCCCCAGCTCAGGCAAAGAGTCTATGTCCTATCCCCCAGAGCCTGAGGCTAATTATATGACAAAATTGACTTTGCAGATGTAAGTAAATTTGCAAACACTAAAATAGGAAGATTATCCTGTATTTTCCAGGCAAACTCAGTCTGGTCACATGAGCCTTTAAACACTGAATATTTCCTCTGGCTGCAAGATGAGGCAGAAAAAAAACAGAAGAGAGATCAGAGAGATTCAAAGTGTGAGGAGGACTTGGCCTACTGTTAGTGGTTTTGAAATAGAAAAAAGGGATCCACAAACACTGGAATGAAAGAAGATTACAGAATGACAACTAGGCAACGTACATCAAGAAAAAAGGGACCTTGTTTTCAGACAGCATGAAATTCAATTATCTCAAGAACCAGAATAAACTTGGAAGCAGATTTTTCCTCAGAGTTTCCAAGAAGAAACAAAATCCTGTCAATACCTTGATTTACCCCGGTGAAACATGTCAGACTTCTGACCTCCAGAACTGTTGGATAATAAATTTGTTTTGTTTTAAGCCATTGAGTTTGTAGTAATCTGTTATAGAAGCAATAGGAAAGCCAACCAAATGCCCCATGTGGTTCTGGATAATCAGACCCCTGCCCACCTCTCTAAATTGATTACCAACTCTTTTATTCTTTACTTCCTCTCTTTAGTCACATGGGCATTTTCTTGGTTAAGCCTCTAAATTTGTGGTAATTTATTGCAAAGCCATAAAAAATCAGTGAAAGGGGATACTGGTTTTGACACTATCAAGTAGGCAATCAGTAGCTACCATATTTATCCTAGACACTCCTGATCAATATTAGGAATCTAATATCAATAGATGTATCTTCCTCATTTTAAATTTTACCTATTTTGCTTCAAAGAATAGAAATTTTTAAATAATTACAAGTTCTTGGATATTTGCTTTCATTTCTTAAAGTATGAACAAGGACTTTGAGGCCCAACAGAACTTAGTGTAAATCTCATTAATTAGCACAGCAGGCAAGTCACTTAAGATTCCAGAGTGCCAGTGTTCTAATTTGTAAAACTTGAATAATATTTAACTAGAGAAGTAGTTAAGGGGAAAAAAATAAGTTATTATCCTAACAGGTTACTTAGCACAATGCCCGATATCTAAGAGGTATTCAAAAAGTCTTAGTTTTCTCAGCTTGTCCCAGAGATTGGTAAGAAACATAGAAAAGGCTTTTAAAAGGTCACAGGGCAAACTATCACTTAGATACAGCAAACTCCAGTGGTCAGATGAGTTAGTCAGTACACTCCAAATACTGACACTCTATTTTGGCATTCCAGACCACACATCTGTTTTTCCCCATGAAATTTCCTCCATGGCATAGAAGCTGAGCGACGTATCACTCCACTCTGCACACATGATTCTATGATCTCAAAAGTATAATAGTTTACTCAATATTTACCAGTTTTCATGTTATTATCTTTTATAATACCCTCTTAAATTATCTGTAATCTAAAGAGATTAGGATTTCTGGGCCCTGAATGTTTAACATTACCAGGAAATCCCTCACTTACAGTTCATTTCCCAGATCGTAATCAAAAATGTTCCCTGTACCGCTAGTTATTAAAAAAATTATAAAACAGAAAAGCTTCAACACTGATATCATTGTGTCAGGATGTACATAGACAACTGTTTCCCAAATCCTTTTGCAGTTTTTTAAGGTGCTTGAAGTAATGAAATCATGTGTAATTATAGTTTTAACCACATGAATATATTTAACAAAAGACCAATTTTTGTCTTAACCTATGACGAAAGTCCCTGTTGGCACAACTGAGCTCAAGGTCTTAATTATACCAGTGTGAAATTGAAACAAAGAGGTCAAAATGAAAATATCTTTTCTATTCCATGGTTAATTACCACTTCACAATGAAACAACTGGTGTTCAAATGAATTATAAACCTTAAATTTTTAATTTTTCTGCAGCACACCAGTTTTCATACTCAATACAATGAAACTGCATAGAAGCTCATTTTGTTTCTATTTAATGTGTGTTCATTACAGATAACTCAGTCTAAATAAGCACCCAAAATGAGAAAAAAAAAATTAAAAACCAAGGTACATCTTTGTTTTTCTGAGAACTTTCTACCATATTCTCAATTCATATTCTCAATTCAAATATCAATTCATTTAACATTTAAAGAATTAAGAAAAAATAGATGCATTTGTTTATAAAAGTAAAATCATCTATCTTTTACTTCCAGGAAATTTCTAAGAATGAAGACAAATTTCATCTACAAAGATGTTCAACAGAAAACACATGATTTCATTACTTCAAGCACCTTAAAAAACTGCAATTTCATTTTATAAAAGTGAAATATATAAAATTAGTTAAATAAAATTTGGGTATATATTATTGAATATTAATTAAGAGAAACTCCAAATGGCTTGTGTACCTTTATATTATCTTTCTTCTAGTTACTGTGTATTTACTGTCTGGCATTCTATCTTGGCCCTAGCTCTTTACATATTTACCTATTTTTCTCCACAGTTAGTCCAATGACTCAAAGTTGAGCTAAGATTATAAACAGAAAACACATGATTTCATTACTTCAAGCACCTTAAAAAACTGCAATTTCATTTTATAAAAGTGAAATATATAAAATTAGTTAAATAAAATATTGGGTATATATTATTGAATATTAATTAAGAGAAACTCCAAATGGCTTCTGTACCTTTATATTGTCTTTCTTCTAGTTACTGTGTATTTACTGTCTGGCGTTCTATCTTGGCCCTAGCTCTTTACATATTTACCTATTTTTCTCCACAGTTAGTCCAATGACTCAAAGTTGAGCTAAGATTATATCCAGAAAATTGCTAAAATTGTCTACCCATTTTTATTTGAACTCAAGTTAAAATAGTTAAATTTCAAAATAAAGTCAGTAAGTACATTAGTACGAAACACTCTCTCCATTCTTCAAGGACGTCACCTCAGTAAATTATCCATTCTTCCTTCTATACCACAATTTTTCTGAAAATACAAATACCACAAAATAGATGCCATTAAAAAACCGTCTTAGGAAAACAAACAAGTAAACGAACTATCTTAGCCTTATAGCATCATCTAGTTATTGTCTAATATGTCTGGTTCATTTTCTTCAACAAAATTTCTTAAAAGAATTATCTACACTCTAATACTTTTTCCCTTACTCTCTCCTAGATAGATGCACATCACTTGTGCTTTCATCCCCAGTGCTCTTTTGCCAAAAATTTTGTTAAAGTTACTAGCGACATCTAGATGACTGAAACCAATGGTCAGACCAATAGCTGGTTCTCAATTCACATCTGACTTTGACCTACGGGCACCATACATTTTTCTCCAGCTTTATTAGGGAATAACTGATAAATATAATTATATATATTTAAAGTGTACAATGTGATGATTTGATATACACATACATTGTGACGTGATTACCACAATCAAGACAATGAACACATCCATCACTTCACATAGTTAACTCCTTTTGTGTAAGTGTGGTGATAATGCTTAATATCTATTCTCAGCAAATGTTAAGTATCCAACACCATGTCATCATCTTCTAGAAACTCTCTTGACTTGGCTCCCAGGATCTAATGACTTTTGTTTCTCCTCCTGCTTCAATGTACATTACTTTTCAGCTTCTGCTTTATTTTCTGCTCGTACATCCAAGCCAAGGGATGGAAGGCACTAGGAATGGCCAGATATCAATTAGAGGACTTCTTCTCTCCTCTGTTTACTCTTGCTCTCTAGATAACCTCAGCTAATATCATGGTTGTAAATGTCTTAGCTGTGCTAAATACTCCTCAATTAATATATGTAGGACTTCTTTTCTGAGCTCAGATTAATGTTCTTGGCATATTCACTTAAACATGTAATGGGCATGTAAAACATTACAAGTCCCAAAATAATTCTGCAAATGTCCTGTTTCCCTCAAATCTGCTGGCTTCTCCCTCAATATTCCCCTTCCATGTATAATTCCAACTTTTTTTTTTATTTATTAGAGCCAAAAAAGAAAAAAATCTTTACAGTTTCCCTTGATTAATCTTCTCACTCTCAATGTTCAAGTAGACCAAAACAAAATCATGAAAGCCACTTTAAAAAATATATCCAGAATCTGACAGCAAATATGCACTGCTATCATCATGATCCAAACCATCATCATCTTCTCTTGCCTACTCTTTTGTTCTCGCCTCCTAACTGGTCCTCATGCTTCCTTCCTTGCCTCACTACAGTCTGCTCTCAAAATAGCAACCAAAGTGATTTGTCCTCTGATCAAAATGCTTCAGAGGCTTGCCATTTTAGAGTAAAAATGAAATTCCTTATTTGTCTCCAAGACCCCACTTAATTTGTTCCTCCCACCACTTTCTTTCTGACTTAGCTCATTAATTCTAATCTTTGATAGAATTCTAAATTTTCCACAAGAAATATATATCACTATTATAGCAAAAAAAGAATTCAACACAAGTTTTTTTTAAATATGAACACTTTTACTCTTTTACCAACAAGTGACTTGACCTCTAATGAGTGTCTCACACTGTATCCTTTGTCACCAGTCAAGAAGTGTGGCAGACATAAAGTGTTAAAATGAATAGAGCATTATCCATACCTAATAAATATTATATAGAAACAAATTTAAAGATATTTTTAATATTCGAATCATTGTTTATAAAAAATTAACCACTTTGACTCTTTTGTATGGAGTCATTATGAGTCTCTTAATTTAAGTTTTAATTACTGTTTACCTAGAATACTGAATGTGATTCTAGTTTTATTTTCTACTAATGCACTCTTTCCAACTCTTTCACTTTCCATGGAGACTTATGCACAGGTTCTTAAATATTATTTAAAGATCTTCATATTTGATCTTTTCTCACTATTTTCCTATAAATGGAATATTATTTTTCTTCCTTCTATATATATGTTAACCCTAGATATCCTTCATAGTTCACCTGTGATAGCTCCTCTACTAAATTCTCTCATTTTGAATTACCTCTCCTCTTAGGATCCATTTATGAAAATTGATAACTGTTTTAACATATTCTTCCTTGAATTATTCATATCTACCCAACTTAATAAGATGCTTTAAAGGAATTCCTGTGGAAGAAAGTATAATGTAATGAACTTGAACTTTGATTTCATATTAGTCAAAGGGTACGAAGTTTCAATTATGCAAGATGAATAAGTTCTAGAAATCTACTCTTCCAGTATAGTGCTTATAGTTAAAACAATGTAATGTATACTTAAAATTTTGCTAAGAAGGTAGATCTTGTGTGAACTTATCACACATACAAAATAATAATAATAAATAAAGAGGTAAGAAGGAAACTTTTGGAGGAGATAGCTATTTTTATAGCATAGATGTGATGACGATGGTTTCACTGGTATAGACTTATCTTTAAACTCATGGAGTTGTATATATTAAATATGTACAGCTTTTTGTATGTCAACATCTTATCTTAATAAAGCTGTTTAAAAGACTTCGGTTTAAATCTCCTCTTTGCAGATAAAATATTGTATTAGAACCAACAAGCTATATGTGTGTGTGTGTGTGTGTGTGTGTGTGTGTGTGTGTGTGTGTGTGTTTATATATCCAGAGATGTATCTAGCTCAATCTATCTATCTATAT